>NW_027287538.1:12855801-13075801 GCF_022747635.1 Hetaerina americana | reverse complement strand
CACATGCACGTGCATTGAGTCATTGAAAAGCAGTCTGCTGGGATCAACTCCGTCGTACGCGGCCGTGACTCCGGCCAGTTATTCATTCCCTGCGACAGGGGCACCCGCCCGCTCTCTTCCCTCCACCCCCTTCCCCTACTGGTTTTCCAACCCCACCGCTCGCACGCCCCTTTCCTCCGCAACCCTCCCCTTCCCATTTGGGGCAACCCCGACATGAACGACCGTGCCCGCTGACCGGAAGCTCACGACGCTCCGCTGACCCCGCTGACGCTGTTTGTTGTCCCCTTCTCCGCGAGCGGGACACGCGTGATTCTGCAGCAGCGCTCCCCGCGCATGCGCGTGTGGGATCCAAAATGTCGAGGGCCAATGAATGAATGCAACCGTGAAACCGCTCACGGTCCCCGCCCGTCCCCGCCCCCCTGCGTATATCTCTCCACTTCCAAAACACATCGCCCTCTCTCCCATCGCACCCCCCATCTCTTTCCCTATTCCGGTCCTCGCATCTCTATTTCCCTCCTCCCCAATTCCTAGCAACGACCTATTTCCGTATTCACTCCACCTAGCACTTTTTATAGTTCGTTGGGACTGCCATCGTGATATCCAGTTTATCCAGACGGGCCCTCGACGGCTTTGAACGCACCGGGCTGGTTTTGAGCGAACCTTTTTGAGAAATGGAATTATTTAGTAAATTTTTCCAATTTTGGATATTTTTGTTCTTTCATACTGAATTCAAATTTTTGGTGAAGTTCTTGAAAAATAAATGCTCCTGGTATAAATGGGCCCTAGTTGTCAAATCAGTCTTTATTTTTTAATGTTAGATGTATACCATGAATATTAAAATGTAAAAGGGGACATTGCAAAACTTTAAGCCTTACGGTTTTGGAAATTCGTAATTGCTCTCCGGGAGCCCATATTGTTTAAGGATTTCGAACAAAATAATTTTGTGATATAAGAATATCAAAGAAAAAAGGGAAAATGAATGAATTGGCGCAGCAAACGACTGAAATATTAAGTGTAAAGGAGATAGTTAACGTGGAATTAGATTAAGTGGTGGGTGTATTTATGCCAAAGAAATATTCGTTTCCTCTTTTATAAATGGATCAAGGTTTTTGACAGGAAATTAACAGTCTATTTACAGTGTAACATTTCTCGTCTAAATGAAAATATAATAAAATTTAAAGTAAGCAACATATAGTTGCAAAGACATATCGGTAAGATTAAGTAAAAAATATGAAAGTATGAACATTTAATAAAAGAAACTTTTATGCATCGTATAATTTAACATTTGCCAGGGAATAGCTCCTCTTGCTATTGAGTGTGATTTTCTAAACAAATCCGAGTATAAAGGAATTATGGAGTATTAACAGCTTTCTCTAACACGTTTGGCAAGGTTCTGAATGGAGGAAAACTCTCGGCATTTTTCCGTTAAATATCTGGAAATCCCTTGCTTTGAGATTTTGGTATGACAATAGCCTATTGAAAGCATCTCTTTTTCATCGACTCGGATGTGGAGGGCTTCGTATGAAATCAAGTATGATGGTATCGAGATTTGCAGGCGTTTACGGGTACGTGGTAATTCCACCTTCGAGTACAGTCAAATACGCAGTACTTGTTCGTCGGGTGGGATGCTTACCTGCACACCCCTTTCTCCCGTTTATTCCTCTTACCCTCCTATCTCAAAAACGTTCTATTATCATCGGTCGTCTACCAACCAACGGTATAGTTTTCGCGGACCGTAACCTTTCACGCTATTCGTAAGGTCTTAAAAAAATTGCACGCTATATCCTTAAACGCCTTACGCCAATATTCCTTCGACATAACTCGAATTATTTTTTTCATTCGGTGAGTGTCTAATTGAGGATAATAAATTTTGGTTCGTAGTATTTTTGATGATCTTTGAAATTTTTCTATTTTCTCATCTATATCACGTTAGATATTCAATATCCAAAGAGTAAATGAATGTGGTATTTGACAAATGTGCAAAATAAAAACGATATCCTAGAACAGATAAAAGCATAGTTACATCATGCCAAGTGTCTATTATTGCATTGGTCATGCTAACATGTAACTTGGTTAAAGTTCTAATCGTATTCTGACCTAAAGTGTGGTTGGTCTCATGTGACAAGAAATCTTGTTTCGAATTTTATAGTGCGCACATTGTATTTTTAAATAGTTTATTGAAAGAACTAACCCATATTATGAGTATTACTGGAAGATTATCTTGATGAATTAATTAATTTCATTTCACTTCAAAACTATTCTGAAGAGGGTTGAAGAACTGGGTTCTCAGACCAAGGGAAGAAGTCATAATTGGGTGCACGTTTTTGATAGGGGGCAAGGAACGAGAGAAAGCGGGCGGTATTCTGCTCTCATCAAGGGTCCCGCAGTTTTGCTTCCCATTCAACGAAAGTCTACGTACTTAAAGTGCTTCAGACGCGACACCACGACAGGGATTTGAACATCCGTAACATATCCATCACTGCAAGGATCCTATCCATTTAGCTCAAAGTGAGGATCTATTAATTATCTTCCTTAGATATACTCAAAGCCAAAGTATAAGCAATGATTTCATATACGTCCTGAACGTTTAAAATCATGGAATGGAAAGTCTATGGTTATTACATTCAATGGAGAAAAAAATCCAATTCCTCCTACCTTTTGATTATACCTGACGGTAATATGGGCTGTGAGAACATTTGACGAAACACTTATTTTTATCACTTTTATATTTTAGCACAATTGAACGCGATTTAAATGTCCATAGATCACCTTTACAGACTGAAGTTGAAAGTGCACTCTGCTCCAACAGAATGTTGCTTGTTAGATATAATTTTCGTCCAATGACTTTCATAAAATTTGCGTATTCTTGAAACGGCTATTAACAGGCCTCTCGTCATTTATTTTGAAGCGAAAACTGCCCCTGACCCAAGAAATAGCGGTATCCCATATCCAAAGAACCCCGGGCGTGACCGTATATTTGGAATAACGCAAATATATGTTAGCAGAGATCCCTGCGTGCGCTTCATCCCCGCAGTGCTGCCATCTCTTACCCCTTGCAGTCGTTCCGTCGTTGTCGACATCGGCGGTGGCGCTTGCGTAGCGGAAGAAATTTACGATCCACGAAGGTTGGGGGGGGGGGAGAAGAGAGTGCGTGAGTGTGTAGAGTGCGTGTGAGGTGCACTATTCCTTTGGGGGTGTATCCAGGGTTGCAGGGGGGGAGGGAGGGGAAGGAGGGTTTATGGAGGATAGTCTCTGTTGCCTGGTAGGAAACTAAAAAAACAGACAGTGGGTGTCGGTTGGGTTTGGGGTTTTGCACGGTGAGTGGAGGAATGTGGTGGGGATGTGGGTGCAAATGTGTATATATATGTTTGTGTGTGTGTGTGTGGGAGAGAAACTTTGCAGGGGAAGGAGAGAGGAGTTGGTGAGAGCTTTAGAGAGATTTCGGGGAATAAGGCGCGGGAAAAGATGTGGTGGGAAAGTGTTGCCAAAAATCATCGATTTTGCACACCCCCCCCTCTGACCCCAACACCTTCCTATGGATTCCTTCTTCTAGAATCGGGAAGTATTTATTCACTTCATCGCAAGGAATCAGTGCGACTGCATAAGAACATATTCGCGGCGACGCTATTTTTTTCAGATCCGGAAACACCCATTGACTTCATTATCTTCGTAGCAGAATAGAGGCTTAAAAATTTACCAAATGCAAAGGTCGCCGGGATTTGTAAATTTTACCATTATAACCAGATCAAAATTACTGTCGACTTCTTGGACCAGTGTTCTCAGCCTTCGGTCACTGAGGGCCAAAGTCTCACATCTGACATAGTCCACTGGACCACATCAACTCTGTGGGTATCAGATCTTCCTCAGAAGCCACAGTCGGTATGAGGGAAAGGTCTCCTCCCCACCAAACCTGAGTGCACGAAATCGCACGGCGCAAACAAAAGCAAGGCTTTCATACCGTCTTTAGTTTTGGTTCTGTCATTCAGTATTAAGTAATATTTTGCGTCAAACGGAAACAAAATTTAAGACCACTTCAATTTGTCGGGCATGCCAGCTGTCATCCCCTTCCACTTATTCTTATAATTTATGGTTCCTGTGAATTTCGGATAAATGATAAAAAAGAAAGCACTTAAATTTAGATAATTTAACATAGCTATATTCACGATGGCTTATGCATAGACGAAATGTGATGTTACATAAACATGACTAAAATATAAATTGTTACAGCCATAAATAAGGCAGTATTACGAGTAACTTTGTAATCAGTAAAGTTAATTGAACCCTTTCAGCCAATAATAAAATTTTACAGAAACTATTTAACACTATAGGAATAATATAAAACTAGTTTAGATGGGAACTGCATAAACTATTATACTTCACATTCACAGCCAATAGCTAACATAAGTTTGGCTATGGCTTCCTCAGTAGAATATACATTGAAAGTGAAGAGTAACGTGTGAATACATTTAATTAGGTGATTGCCATTGTCATTACACTTTTCGCAGTGGATAAAGAAAAATTTTATTATTTCATAATATGGACTAGAAATAGTTAAATTTATTGCTTTTCTTTGCAATTGTGTTGAATAAATGCTTTCTTCTGACTGTCCCTGATATCTATCAGGTATACATGCATATTCGTGAGCAACCGACAAAGTGCATTATTCCCTACTAATCCACCAAATGGCCATTTTTAATTTCTAATAGCACCGAACCGTTTCCAAGAGTTCATGTATTCTTCCCTATTTGCTTCTACATCTTAAATATCTAATATTTTATGTCTTTTTCCGCAGAAAACTCACTATTTATCCTATTCTCCGAAATTCTCCTGCCAAATCCTTTTCTTCCCTCGCTCTGCTGAAACGTTTTAGTCTTCTAACACACACACACACATTTATATATATATTTACATATATATATATAATTATATATATATATATATATATATATATATATATATATATATATTTATAAATGTGGGTCGCGGTGTCCGCGGGTAGAGCGTTGGACTACTGACTGGAGGGTCCTGGGTTCGATTCCCGGGCTAGGCACTCTGGGCACCTGCAGCTCCACCCAAACTATATGATTTTTCGGGTACCAGGTCTTCCTGGGAAACCATAACCGGCACAGGGAAAGGAACTGCCCCCCCCCGTTCCCTGATGTGTGAATTTCACACGCCGTCGGGCTTAGTACTGGGTGAACTCTACCATCACCTACCAAACCGACCTTCGGGTTGATTACTGTGGTTATGGTTTTTTTTATATGTATAAATATATATATATATATATATATATATATATATATATATATATATATATATATATATATATATATATATATATATATATTTTTTAAGGTAATCTACCGGTTAAAGTAGGTCTTTGGATGGACACAACTATATATATATATATATATATATATATATATATATATATATATATATATATATAGATTATTTTTTAGAATATAGAGACACGAAGAAAGGGCAATCACAAATTGTTACTTGACGTTTCGACAGCTCGGCTGTCGTCTTCAGAATGGCGTTCATGGGGGTGGGGGGGATATGATGCATGGCTGCCTACATATCCCCCCCACCCCCTTGTTCATTTCCTATTGGTCCCTTACCTACCCTTCCCCCACCTCTCCCCGTCACATGTCCTATCCGCTCTCCCGCGACAACGCCATTCTAAAGACGACAGCCGAGCTGTCGAAACGTCAAATAACAAATTGTGGGTGTCCTATCTTTGTGTCTCTATATTCAAAAAATCTGCATCTGTGTTTCTATATATTTTCGTGTGGCCGAAGAGCGTTCCATTTCGAAGATATATATATAATGGGCTGACACAACATAACACAAATAGAAAAGAATACACACATATAAAAGAACACTTACACGGTAAATTGTTCGAGCTTTCGGCCCTCTCAGGGGCCTTCTTCAAGAGAGACTGAAAATATGCTATGGATCAGGAGAGGGGAAAGAGTTATGGGCGTGGAGGGGAGGTGTGGAGGGGAGGTGTGTAGGGAATGCTGGGAGGGAAATTAAATATGGCGGTTAAGGGTGGGAATTTTGAAGGAACGGAAGGATAGTATGTTGGCGGATTCACGAGTTCTCACCTCTATGTTGGTAGCTGAATCAGGTAGGGATTCTAGGATGCTGAGGGAAAAACACTGGTCGAATGAAAGGTTGTGGGAATTAGCGTGTGAAGGGATAGGAAGAGAAGAGAGTGAGGCAGAATTACAGGAGTACCGGTGATTATTCATTCGGATGGATAAGGGGGTAATGCATTCACCTATGTAGAAGGAAGTGCAATGTTTGCATGATAAAAGATAAATAATATTTTTTGAGAGGCAATTAGCGTGGGAACGAGGTGGGGGGGCTATGAGGGGATGTAGGGAGAGGGGAGTAGGCATAATAAGAGGACAGGTTTTACATCGGGGGCGGTTGCAAGTTGGGGAAATATTGGGAAATTTGTCACAGGGGGGCGCCAAAGGGTTGGTGGATCTCAGAAGGTTTTTGAGATTGGCGGGTCGTCTGTATGCGATAGATGGGCATTGGGGTAGTAAGGATGAGGTCGCGTTATTGTCATGTAAAATTGGAAACAGTTCTTTAAGGAGGGTTTTCAGTCTGTGTGATCCGGGGTAATAGGTGGTGCAAAGGTTGAGTCCTGCGTCAGATGTGGGCTTGTTATTGTGTGGTGTGTGTGGTCGGGTGGAACGGTGGATTTTATTTCGTAGCAACTTTTCTGGGTAACCGCGTTTGAGGAGTGCAAGGTGTAGATTGGCAAGGTATTTGTTGAGAGTGGCTGTGGTGTTGCAAATTCGGTGTCCGCGGATAGAGAGAGAGTTAGGAATCGAGCGTTTCGTGTGTTGAGGATGACAGCTTTTGTGGTGTAGGTATTGCGGATGGTTAGTGGCTTTGATGTGTACTGAAGTAGTGAATTTGTTGTTTTGAAGTAAGATGTCTGTGTCAAGAAAGGTGATATGGAGTCTGAAATGGAAGAGGTGAATTTAACCGTGAAAGATGAATTTAAGGCGGATAAGAAGTTGTTGAGAGAGTCAGAGCCATGTGTCCAGAGAATAAAAATATCGTCTATGTAGCGGACCCAGAAAAGAGGTTGAAGGGGTTGCTGTGACAGGAAGGTCTCTTCGAGATGGCCCATGAAGAGATTGGCGTATGATGGTGCCATCCTCGTTCCCATCGCTGTGCCTTTTGTCTGTAGGTAAAAACAATTTTGGAAAGTGAATGCATTTTTTGTTAGGACGAAAGTGGCAAGATTGAGGAGAAAATCCGTTGAGGGGCGCTGGGGTAGGGGGCGCAGAGAAAAATAATGTCGGAGGGAGGATAAACCTTCTGCATGGGGAATAGAAGTGTAAAGTGAGGTAACGTCGATGGTCCTTTGCACCACCTATTACCCCGGATCACACAGACTGAAAACCCTCCTTAAAGAACTGTTTCCAATTTTACATGACAATGACGCGACCTCATCCTTACTACCCCAATGCCCATCTATCGCATACAGACGACCCGCCAATCTCAAAAACCTTCTGAGATCCACCAACCCTTTGGCGCCCCCCCGTGACAAATTTCCCAATATTTCCCCAACTTGCAACCGCCCCCGATGTAAAACCTGTCCTCTTATTATGCCTACTCCCCTCTCCCTACATCCCCTCATAGCCCCCCCACCTCATTCCCACGCTAATTGCCTCTCAAAAAATATTATTTATCTTTTATCATGCAAACATTGCACTTCCTTCTACATAGGTGAATGCATTACCCCCTTATCCATCCGAATGAATAATCACCGGTACTCCTGTAATTCTGCCTCACTCTCTTCTCTTCCTATCCCTTCACACGCTAATTCCCACAACCTTTCATTCGACCAGTGTTTTTCCCTCAGCATCCTAGAATCCCTACCTGATTCAGCTACCAACATAGAGGTGAGAACTCGTGAATCCGCCTACATACTATCCTTCCGTTCCTTCAAAATTCCCACCCTTAACCGCCATATTTAATTTCCCTCCCAGCATTCCCTACACACCTCCCCTCCACACCTCCCCTCCACGCCCATAACTCTTTCCCCTCTCCTGATCCATAGCATATTTTCAGTCTCTCTTGAAGAAGGCCCCTGAGAGGGCCAAAAGCTCGAACAATTTACCGTGTAAGTGTTCTTTTATATGTGTCTATTCTTTTCTATTTGTGTTATGTTGTGTCAGCCCATTATTGTGCCGCTCGTATGAGTTTTTCCGGACAATCGTTATATATATATATATATATACATATATATATATATATATATATATATATATATATATATATATATATATATATATATATATATATATATATATATATATATATATATATATATAATATATATATATATATATATATATATATATATATATATATATATATATATATATATATATATATATATATATATATATATATATATGTGTGTGTGTGTGTGTGTGTGTGTGTGTGTATATATATATTTGTATATATGTGTGTGTGCGTGTGTTTGTATGTGTGTGTTTATGTTTCAATATAGTAATAGTTATATGTATATATATACATATAATTATTATTATTTTTAGGTAATCTACCGATTAAGGTAGGTTTATGGATAGACACAGCTTTTAAACAAATATTTTGTGACTCCTAGCAAAACACAACATCCTACTCTACATCAGGTCCCTCTTCATCTCTGAGTACTTTCTTCCTCCCTTCATCCCGTCCAACATCCCCATCCTATTCCCTTCCTTTCCTCGTTTGCCTAACATTCCCCCCTCTGTTACAGTCCTCAACACCGCACTACCGGTCAATACCCCCTTCATCCACTTTTCCTGTCTCCATAGAATTTCTCCCAACAAACCCCTCTCTTCGCACACCATACCAAGTACTTCCTCGTTTGTTTTCTTCTCGGTCCATTTCACCTTCTCCATTCTCCCCCAAAACCACATTTGAAAAGCCTCCGATCTACGTCTATCCTCCTGCTTCAATGACCACGTTTCCGCTTCCCACGAGTCTTTTCTTAACATCTTTACTCAATGTCCCTGTCATCAAGTCCTTCCTCCTTGTGAAAGCCACTTTGCCCCGCGCAATTCTTCTCCTTATGTCCCTACTACTTTGACCGTGTTGGTCCAAAACCTTTCCGAGTTACGTAAACTGTTCTACCTGCTCTAGTTTTTGCCCTCCTATTGTAATGTTTAGCTTAGCCTTTTTCTTTCTAGAAAATCTCATTACCTTTGTTTTATTAATATTGATTGTCATCCCATACCTGTCGCACTGAATTTCCAATTCACTCAGCAATGCTTGCAACCCCTTGGCTGACTGACAAACTAAAGCTTGGTCATCAGCAAACCTAACTGATTTTACGAATTCCCCGCCCTCTTTCATTCCATTCCCCATTCACTTTCATGTATATATATATATATATATATATATATATATATCTGATACATCCCCATACGTCGCCGGACATACGTGTGGAGTGTGTGTGTATCAAACGCACTCAACTCAAAAGCTTATATTTAAGTACTCTAAGACCAGTATACCAACAAAATTAATTAGTATGCGTTGGTTAAAATATAAATATGTTTATTTAGAATATGATTTGTTATAATATGTTTAATTTATTTGAAAATATGAGACGAAAAACCTCCGTTGCTACTGGTATGTGTAAACTGTCATGCTCAATACCAGGATTCAATTATGGCTGGCTTTGTGATCGGTGGTGTGAGAACACCTGACCACCATTTGGATAGCGGCTCACAAGTAAGAGGAGCTTTTTTGTGATTCCTTGAAACTGATCAATCCAATACCCTCATGACAGCATTTCGGTGTTTAGTTAGAGCGCTCCCGTGGGTCTAATTTGGAAATTAACTCGATTGCACCCTCTCAGTAGGCGTCGTGTTAAAGCAGTTTCTGTTCATGTGTACCGATTAACATTGGCTTTGAGTCGTCATCGCTTTATGTTTCAAATGAAACAAGTATTTCTGGATATTCCTTTCCAATTTAAATTTTCTCCGGTTTTTAAATTCATGTTTTTTAGGCCGTTTATATCGGTTCTTCCTCAATACAATGAAGTCAAGAAATAGTAAGTAAATAAACATTGAAACTCTTATTATTGAAAATAGCATTAAGTTTTAATTACGACCCGGTATTGGCTGAAATATGGCAAAAAACGTTTTGTTCACCATATGATGTACTTAATATGAGTCAAAAAGTATGGCCCACGCCCATTTTTGCAATAATTTATCATTTACTAAAATAATAATTCAATTGCCATTTTTACATCCTCATTTTTTCTTCTTTGAATTGTTTTGTCGAAATGCCCTCCAGTTTCTTCGACATACTTTTAAGTCAGTGTTTTTCTGGATTCTGAAGAATTTATTATTTGTAGAACCAGGAAGATGGTCCCTATAATCGTAAATTCTGCCGATCTCATTAATTGTGTAAATTCACTGCAATTATGAAGGTATTCAGTATTGCTGCAGCAGAATGAATAAAGATTTTACGTTCCATGAAAGGATTTAAAGGTTGCATTTTTCATTGATATCATGCTTCCTGAATTATTGCAAAAATCTTCGAAATTACAACATACATTTATTTAAGTAGGGTCAATTCCCTTTAATGCCATATTGCACGTTTTCACCTTCGCTTTTACAAATTAAGATGGTCACCTGGCCTCTTTTGATTCCAAATGTATCTTTTAATATTTCTGTCCACATAATCAGTTTAAAATATCAATGAAGGGATTGATTTAATGCAATTCATACGCCTAATAACCTCTCTATTAGACAAATTTATTAATATTCTCATGGATATCCAACTGTGTTTGACTTACTTGATAGTACTACTAAAATGTCATATTGGGATTTTCCTTCATGTGCCTGTATATGTGGATTGCGTTGCCTGAAACTTTTAGCCTGAATTGTAAGAACCGGAATGAAAATACTCCTCTCATCTTAAACAATGATAATCGTACTAAGCACAGATAGCACTTTGAAATCTGAAGGCCTATGTTTTGCTAAACTGCGAGTTTTCCAGCTTACAAAGGATGCAGATATTTAACCTTTTTGATGGTAGTGAATTCTCAAGATGAACATCCCTAAAAGCGGTCGCATTATGATGATCATAGTTTTTGGCCAAGAGATTGTTTGGCATTTGAAGTCAATGGCCATATCTTCAACGCCCATCCTCGCAAGAAACCCAGGGGAAGAGAGAAAGTAGCTGAGAGAAAATGGATGGAAGCAAATCTAAATTTTACCCTGTGAACCACCACCAGAGCGAGTGGCAAGGGGTGTTAGGTCACTAGCCATTGGTTAGCTGTGGATTGGTGCAAATAAATATGTGTTCGTTCATACTGTCGTAAATTATTTTTTCTACTCTTGTGCTCTCGAATTGTTCGAGGTAATAATAATTCCTCAAATCGAATGGTGCGGCATTGAGTTTCTCATTACTTCTAACCCTCTTCTCGTTTTATAGTCTCATCAGCCGATGTAATATGGAAATAACATAGTTCCTTATTTGTAAGCGAGTAAAATTCGAATGGCTTGCACTTAATTAAGCGTTCTAGCCACCGGGCATATTATCTTCGCACGTCTAGTATCTCCCTACCAACGCCTCTCAGAAACGATGTGAACCTTACTGCTCGTTTACTAAGATTCATCACGTAACGGGAATTAGCAGAATTTCCTTTGTATCTTGTTCAATACTGAAATTAAATCCTCCCGCGGAGGGTCCCAAACACTTGGCGGGCATTGAATATGACCTATAACGAGCGACATCTCACCTTAACTTTTTAATTCGAACCACAAACGCCCACAATGTTCTTTTCCCTTTCCGATGAGATGGTGATATTGCTTACCTGTAGGTATTGCTTATACCGCCAGTCCTATTCGTACCATTCTGTTTCTATAGAGTTGTCGGTGTAAAGGTTTACTCTCCCGGGATCCGAATTTATACTAGTAAGTATTTACGAGTGTGTTTGCTTTTAAGGGATTTGTATTTAAATGTACAGCAAAGATCTCAGGCAAGAATTTTGAATGTACTTGGAAGGAATTTGCATTGTTTTATTTGTTGTTTTAGTTAGGTTGATATTTTACACTTTGATCATGTGCTAATTATGAAAATCAAGGTAATTTTACGGATTTCACGATGCTGAAAATATTTTAGAGGAATTACATGGTTACCAATTGCCGGTACAGTTCTCCCTCTGGTGAAAAGACTGTAAAAAGGCAATGAGGGAAATGAAAGTGCAGAAAAAACAGTAGCGGGGACTTTTTACTGGCCTTAGGATTTGTTCGTTCTTACACATATCTGGAGCAGTTTTCCTTCCCTCTCTTTGGACAATATGTCGCCAGTGAGGTTTTTTATGTTTTAATGCAATAAAAAAGAATTTTATAATAACCTCGAGTTACTGAATAGCTTTTTTCGGGTGCATGATCGAACTAATGTATGCGCAGATGCACAAAGATTGTGCATGTATGGCTGAGGGCCTAAAACCTCCTGCCACACGGTATTATGTGGATGTAGATACAGAGCTAAAGAACGATTCATTATGATGCGTGGTATGGTGTGTTAGCGTACATAGTAGTTTGTTAGTCGGGGCAGGATTTGGAAGCACTTGGTAGTGTCCAATGAAAACTTGCCCTACCTCGGTAGACTACTGTCGGTTATAATTACAATTTGGTTGCATAAAAAATATCTTGATGGACGCAAAAAGGGAAGAAATTTGTTTTGGAATCTTAAAATCGTATTGACGCCCAAGAATGCATTTTCCCGATGATCAGTGAACGCTTTCATGCGCCCAAATAAATTGGGTACCACGCTCAGCGGTGAGATCATAACCAAAATACGGAGAGCGACCCCAGCTGTTGGGGATTGTCGGAATCAACAGCGAGTGGGAAGCCTTTCGGATTCCTTTATAATATGTGTTTTTCTGGCTCGGGATAGGGGTTCTGTGCGGCTCGCGCTGGGAGGAGTGAGGGCTGCCAGAAGGGGAACGACCCGTGGAGACCCGGTAATTGTTCCCGCCCCCCCTCGTGGAAAATATGAAGCAAATCCGAGGAAACAAAAGTCGAATATTTTGGTTTTGGCGGGAGTTCCCGTTGCCAATATTTCCCCTCTACGTGAGAGCCCCCTCGCTCATGTCGAGATATCTCCGTTTCTCCATCCCTTTCCCTCTCTTCTCTCATTCTTTCTTCGCACACACAAACGGAAACATACATACATACATATATATATATAATTATATATATATATATATATATATATATATATATATATATGTATATATATATATGGTCGCCGTAGTCCAGTGGGTAGAGCGTTGGACTGCTGACTGGAGGGTCCTGGGTTCGATTCCTGGGCAAGTCTCTGGGCCCATGCAGCTCCACCCAAGCTGTATGATTTTTCGGGTACCAGATCTTCCTGGGAAACCATAACCGGCACAGGGAAAGGAACTGGCCCCCAGTATATATATATATAGTATAGTATAGTATATATATATATATATATATATATATATATATATATATATATATATTACCCCTTTCCCTCATATCTGTTTCTATATGAATGTGTATTTGTTCGCCGTTTGGCGGGATTTCGAGTTTGAATCTGTGTGTGTGTATATATATATATATATATATATATATATATATATATATATATATATATATATATATGTATATATATATGTATGTATATATATACATATATACAAATATATAAAAACACAGATGTAGATTTTTAGAATATAGAGACACAAAGAAAGGACACTCACAATTTGTTATTTTACGTTTCGACAGCACGGCTGTCGTCTTCAGAATGGCGTTCTCGGGGAAGAGCGGAGAGGATGTGCGGGGGAGAGGTGGGGGAAGGAGAGGTAAAGGGACCAATAGGAAATGAACAAGGGGGTGGGGGGGATATGTAGGCAGCCAATTGATGCATTCAGTGGGCTTGGTTCAGCCCGGGCGGTTTGAATGATTGGGCCACCCAGATATGCGCCATCTCGCGGGTTCTCACCTCTATTATACTCGCAGATTTGGGAAGGATTTCAATCACCGAAACAGAGAAGCAGTCGTCAAAAGATTGGTTGTGGGAAGCGGTGTGAGTAGGGATGGGATAATTAAGAAAGGTGGGGGATTTGGTGGAATAACGGTGGTTATTCATGCGGAGGGAAAGTGCGGTCGTGCATTCGCCCACGTAGAAGGCAGGGCAGAAGTTACAGGAGAGGCGATATATAATATTTTTTGAGGTACAGGTGGCGAGTGGTTGGGAGTTGGTACTGAGTGAGGGGGAGGGTCTTAAAAGATGACAGCATTTGCAGCGTGGGCGGTTGCATGGTGCGGATAGGGGCGGGGGAGAGACGGGGGTGCTTGAAGTTGGATTTGTGGACTTAAAGATGTCTCGCAGGTTCGACGGGCGTTTAAATGAAACAGAGGGACAGTGTGGGAATAAAAGTGATGTGGACTGAGTGTTATTGATAATTGGGAAGAGGTCACGGATTAGATGTTTAATTTTGTGGGTACCGGGGAAGAAAGTGGTGATAAGATTAGGGCATTTTGGGCGGTTTGGTTTGGGGAGGGGAGTGTATTGTGTTGACGGTTTGAGGATTTTACTGTTTAGCAGTTTTTCCGGGTACCCACATTTTCTGAGGGATTCATGCAGCTGGTCCAAGTATTTCTGTTGGGAGGGGGTGTTGTTGCAGAGACGGAAGCCACGGATAGAGAGTGAGAATGGGATGGAGCGCTTTGTGTGAGGAGGATGGCAGCTGTCGAAATGAAGATATTGTTGCTTATTGGTTGATTTAATGTGGACTGAAGTGTGAAACGTATTGTTTTGGAGGTGAATATCGATATCTAGGAAGGTAATATTCGAGTCGGATATAGAAGAAGTGAATGAAACTGAGGAGGAGGAGTTGAGAGAGGAAATGAAAGAGGATAAAGTTTCGCGTCCGTGGGACCAAAGGAGGAAAATATCATCAATATAGCGGGCCCAGAAAAGTGGTTTTAGGGTTTGTTGTTGCAGAAAGTCGTGTTCTAGTTTACCCATAAAAAGATTGGCGTATGCAGGAGCCATACGCGTGCCCATTGCAGTGCCTTTTATTTGTAAATATATTTTGTCATTGAATTGAAAAGCATTTTTGGTAAGAACGATTTGGCTTAATTCGAGGACCCCGGACGCCCTATTGTCTCCAGCATCAACTCACCCACAGAACGAATCTCCGCATTAATAGACCACCACCTTCAACCGATAGCCACTTCACTCCCTTCTTACATTAAAGACTCGCACCACTTTCTGGAACGTCTACACTCAATCCCAATTCCGCATAACACAACCATTCTCATGGCCACGATAGACGTCACATCTCTGTACACCTCCATTCCCCACAAAGAAGGCTTAGAAGCCCTGAAACATTACCTCTCCCTACGATCCACACCACACACCCCATCCACAGATTTCCTCCTCGAATTAAGCCAAATCGTTCTTACCAAAAATGCTTTTCAATTCAATGACAAAATATATTTACAAATAAAAGGCACTGCAATGGGCACGCGTATGGCTCCTGCATACGCCAATCTTTTTATGGGTAAACTAGAACACGACTTTCTGCAACAACAAACCCTAAAACCACTTTTCTGGGCCCGCTATATTGATGATATTTTCCTCCTTTGGTCCCACGGACGCGAAACTTGATCCTCTTTCATTTCCTCTCTCAACTCCTCCTCCTCAGTTTCATTCACTTCTTCTATATCCGACTCGAATATTACCTTCCTAGATATCGATATTCACCTCCAAAACAATACGTTTCACACTTCAGTCCACATTAAATCAACCAATAAGCAACAATATCTTCATTTCGACAGCTGCCATCCTCCTCACACAAAGCGCTCCATCCCATTCTCACTCTCTATCCGTGGCTTCCGTCTCTGCAACAACACCCCCTCCCAACAGAAATACTTGGACCAGCTGCATGAATCCCTCAGAAAATGTGGGTACCCGGAAAAACTGCTAAACAGTAAAATCCTCAAACCGTCAACACAATACACTCCCCTCCCCAAACCAAACCGCCCAAAATGCCCTAATCTTATCACCACTTTCTTCCCCGGTACCCACAAAATTAAACATCTAATCCGTGACCTCTTCCCAATTATCAATAACACTCAGTCCACATCACTTTTATTCCCACACTGTCCCTCTGTTTCATTTAAACGCCCGTCGAACCTGCGAGACATCTTTAAGTCCACAAATCCAACTTCAAGCACCCCCGTCTCTCCCCCGCCCCTATCCGCACCATGCAACCGCCCACGCTGCAAATGCTGTCATCTTTTAAGACCCTCCCCCTCACTCAGTACCAACTCCCAACCACTCGCCACCTGTACCTCAAAAAATATTATATATCGCCTCTCCTGTAACTTCTGCCCTGCCTTCTACGTGGGCGAATGCACGACCGCACTTTCCCTCCGCATGAATAACCACCGTTATTCCACCAAATCCCCCACCTTTCTTAATTATCCCATCCCTACTCACACCGCTTCCCACAACCAATCTTTTGACGACTGCTTCTCTGTTTCGGTGATTGAAATCCTTCCCAAATCTGCGAGTATAATAGAGGTGAGAACCCGCGAGATGGCGCATATCTGGGTGGCCCAATCATTCAAACCGCCCGGGCTGAACCAAGCCCACTGAATGCATCAATTGGCTGCCTACATATCCCCCCCACCCCCTTGTTCATTTCCTATTGGTCCCTTTACCTCTCCTTCCCCCACCTCTCCCCCGCACATCCTCTCCGCTCTTCCCCGAGAACGCCATTCTGAAGACGACAGCCGTGCTGTCGAAACGTAAAACAACAAATTGTGAGTGTCCTTTCTTTGTGTCTCTATATTCTAAAAATCTACATCTGTGTTTTTATATATTTGTGTGTCGCCGATGAGCGTTCCATTTCGAAGATATTTTATATACATATATATATATATATATATATATATATATATATATATATATATATATATATATATATATACATAATGTTTTTTTCATAGTCTTCCCATTTTTTTTCTCCCTTTTCCATTAGCGAACTAGTTTATCGCCAAATTCGGACCCTAGCCAAAAAACCACTCCCTCCCATCCTCCGTCCCCCGCATAAATCAGAGATTACGCGTTTTTATTGAGTGCGTCCGGATCATTTTATTTGGCGTCCAAGGTGATAACTTAGCGGGGGCGTTTTAATGTGCTGACGATTAGCTTGAATGGAGGGTCTTTTTCTTTAATTTTTTTACTTTTGCATTCGCGAATTTCCTAGTGCTCCCGCTCGCGTTCCGGAGCATTAAGCAACGATATTTTTGAAATGGCGCATTGAAAAACTGCGCATTGTGTTTGGTACATCTACATCCCATTCCGCAAGTCACCACGAGAACATTTTTGGCGTTCATTCATGACATCTGGTCATGAAAGTACGTTTAACGTTTCCAAAAAACTGTCCAGGAAGAGGAATGTGGGGACATTTTGTTTTTAATTATAAATTCCATTGAATTAATTACGATATTTTTTATTGATGTGAATAGATAGTAATTAAATTATGAATGGATGAAAAAAACTAAGACAAGTTCCTACGAGCTTACGAAAGGTTTTGTCCATAAATTACGCATGTCTCTCGGGGATAGGGAAGGGTGGCGATAGGGCTATATTTTGTTGAAAGGGGGAAGTTGATTCAGGATGACGTAATGGGAGATAAAAAGGTTTTAGTGTATACCCCGCTCGTTCTGTGGAATAATTCTGGCTCTTACATTTTCGCTAGAGTCTCCATGTGGTAACTGAGCTCGTTCATCATACTGTCTCATTTTATCACCAATTTAACGTACCATAAACTGCCATTGAATTTCAGGTAGCTCTTACAGACAACATATTTACCTGCACATTTAGTTTTACCTCTATTGATCTCAGTGCAGGAATTAATAATCGAGAACAATGCAGTAACTATGCAAGAGCAATGCATCTTTACAATACGTAATGGTTACCGTATTATTACGACGTGTTAGTATCGTGTGATAGTCCCACGTGTGCGATCATTTGGTAATTGTTAATATAAAAAAAACGTTCTGGTTGTATTGTTTTGCAAGGCACGTGTAAACGCGACATTTTCTGTTGAACTCATTTGGCAGTGAACGTCATCATATCGAAATTATAACATTCTTTCATCACATAGAGCATATATCACACACCAATTTAATGTCCCAATACCAGAAATCATTATCGTAGAAAAATTATTAGAAAATTTGTATTTGAAGTTACAACTATTCCTAGATACGTTCATAACTAGGCATGATTTAAAAATACCAAATGCACTCGGATGATTCCTAATTCGAAAGCATATACTCACGTGCTATCGCCATTCATAAACACTGGCGAAACTGTCGTCCCAGGAATATGGATCGATATGCACCGAAGAAATGCGAAAAGATGCGTGTCTGCAACTGCGTTGCGTGACGAAAGCCTTCATCAAACACCGAGACTGATTAAGTTAACTGGAACTTGTAAAATATTCACCGTTAAAAAAGTCTTCATAACTTTAGGACAGTCTATTTCTGACCAAACAATTATCTTTGTTTTAGTTAAAGAATGTTATAAGTAATAACTTAAAGTAAAAAAAGGCATAAGAAAGATTTGGAAAATTTAAAATTTTTGGTCACTGAAAACATGAAGTTTGAATTATTAAATTGGGAGAATTACTTTCATTACGTGTCTTTGGAAATAACAGTAGAAAAAATAACAATCCAGACTGCTTTTATAGCTTAAATGTGAATCAGCTTCATCGCTCTTTTACTCTGTCTACAATCAAAAGCTCTCTCTATTACAATCACCTTAAAAATTAATTAATTGCAAACATTCTATTATTACTTACTACTGCTTCCGTTATGTACAAAATTACTAATTATAAAAGTGGATGAAGGGAGTGTTGATCGGCAGTGGGATGTTGAAGACTGTAATAGAGGGGAGAATGTTAGGAAAACGAAGAAAGGGAAGGAACAGGATAGGGATGTTGGACGGGATGAAGGGAGGAAGAAAGTAATCAGAGATGAAGAGGGACCTGATGTATAGTAGGATGCTGGATTTTGTGTTTTATTAGGAGTCACAAAATATTTATTCAGTGGCTGTGTCCTTCCAAAAACCTACCTTAACCGGTAGATTACCTAATAATAATAATAATAAATAATTTCATATTACAGCTGATATACCCTTATTCTGTGTAAATGGTTTCAAATTTGAAATAAAGATTAAGATTAGTTTAACTGAAATAAAAGTACAGAATGTTACATAAACATTTATGGTTCTACCGCATTCAAAACGACCGATATTTATTTACCCGGGAAATAAATTGTCGATACTAGTAGATGTAGGGTACATGCGCTAGGTTGTAACGGACAATCCTTGGGCTTTAATAGGAAATATGGGTTGTATAATGCCGGGTTTGGTTGCTTTACTTCGCTCACATTGATTACACATCGGTCAAAACTACTCCATGCAATAAAACCTCTTACATCAGGGTATATAGTATGCTCTTCCAAGCTCGGGACTTCCCTCAAGCCTCTCCCGAGAATTTACTGGAGTCTCGAATTAGAAGGGGTGGGGGGTATTTTCGGATCACCTGCAGTCATCCTGGACCTTAGAAGCTAGAGAAGTTTAAGCGGGAGATTTTCTCCTTTGGGATACAAAACCCGGGTAGTCCACGGAGACATGTGTGCGGGGCCCGAAGCATTCTCTCCAGTTTGCGGATCGGACCACAGTGCCCACTGCTCCCTCAGCTTGCAACTGCGACATTACTCACAGCGGCAATTCGGGCAGTGGCCATAGGGTGGGTGGGGGCATTATTGCAGGGGGACCTTTAATCCGTGATGGGGTCAGGTACGATTAATAACGCCGTCGCCTCCGGCGACTTGGGCTCGTGAGCGGGCCCCATGGCCGAATCTCGCATGCGGGGGCGGGAGGGATTAATGCTTTGGCCGGAGGGGTACAAGATCCGCGGGAAGTGTCCCCCCCCCCTCTCCCTATACGTCTGCGCAGGGAACTGCGAATCGAATAATGTGACCCCTCATCATGTTCTGCTCGATATTGTGCTATCTGTCCCCTTGCTCATCCCGTGAGTGAGAGCGAATGGGATAGATATATATATATATACCTGGTCATAATAGTTACTCTATTGAAAGTCATCTAATGGTTAGATTTCATCATAGTACCAACATTTACATAAATATTATTGTCTACGGTGTAACGTACGTAATAGATGAATTCAGACTTGACACAATTGCATTTATAGACTCCCCTAGCAGGACACATCCCGGTGACTAACACTAAAATAAACCCTCCTCCAATCCCGCATACATGAGACCTTTCATTCTGTCCGGCAAGCATATCGTTTTTCTCCCCTTACTTTGCTTTGCTTGCCTCATGTTTTACAATTCACCTTTTCGTCCGTCACCGCAAAGAAAGTTCAAAAGCCTACAACTTGAGCGCATCATCTTGCTGGAATGACAATGTTTCCGTTAACACACGCTTCATATCAAATTCGCAACTGGGATCCTTACTCAGCGACCTTGTCATCAGATTCCCATCTCGTAAAAGCTTCTTTATTGTAGGAAAACCCTTCTTCTTAGGTCTGTAGTACCTTGGCCGTCTTGGTCATAAACCATTTCAAGATAGCTAATCTATTTCCATGTAGTCCAAAGTTATCAATGTAGTATAAAGCTGAAGTTGGATAAATTAATGAATGCATTATGACCATCCTAAATCTGTGCCTACACAAAATACAGCCCCTCTGTCCTCTCTGATTCCCCGGCAGTTTTCACGTCTACTAACGCACGTGTTTACACCGAGTGTCTATGTTGGTTTAACTCTTCCTTCTGCACAACTCTATCGCCACTCTACGCGCAGGTATTCATTTTACTCAAACCGTACCACCTCCCTTCCATCTCTCTTTCCCATATTATTGCGATACATTTCCCCGTTATTATCAAATATTTACTATCAGGAATGGCCACAGTTGTATCCTCAAGTTGATCCTGCAACAGTCCTCATCTTCCTCATTATGATTGCTTGCTCGAAAGGTGACATGAATGATGATCAAGTTCGTCGGTTCGGCTTTTATATCTACCAATAATAATCCATCGATCGACAGCTTTAAACTTCTTCCGACATTTTTCTTAGATGCTCTTTCCAACCCTTGCTGGCTCTATTCCCCTTCGTTGCATATTAGTATTCTATCTACACTCCCAGTTATCTTTCCGGTTATCCCAGCTATCCTTCAAAGTTGCCTCGCACAGTTCTAAAATATGTGTTTACGCTCTTATTCTTTTGCTTTACATCTTCTAATTTTTCTGTTCTCAACATTATCCTAACAATCCATCATCCAATCATACTAGTATACTAGTATAATGCCATCATACTGATCGGTCCTCTTCAGTGTCTTCTGAACTACTTCTGTCCATTTCGCTTTCCCTCCAATGTTCGGAAATTTGAAATTTGTTTTTAAAAATTTATATTCAAAATTATGTTGAACCAAGTATCGGCAACTTTGATCCGATCATTATGATTCTATCGCTTCCCTTCCGTGAATCAGCAACACCTTCATTAGATGTAAGGAAGAGGAATTCGTTTCCAGAATTGAGAAAATATGTTGAACCCGACGGCCACATTCCTCTAGGATTAGAGCTCGAGACGCCAAAAAGGAAGAATATGTTTGGAACGTTTTTTTTCATGGAAAACCGTCAATATCGATTCGATACACCGAGTGATCTGGCCCGAAAAACCTCTTCGCTACGTTTTGAAATCTTGTATTTTTTAAAAATATAATGACAAGTAAAGCCGGGAAGGAAATCCGAGCAAACAGATGAGCTGCGTCCATTCCTTAGATTAGCAAGAAGACAATTTTGAGCGTGTGCTGGTGAGTGGGCGATGCGAAGGGATCGCCAAGATTATACGGGAATCCCTTTCTATTATGCAGCCTCGCACGGAAACGAGTAATCGATGCATCATGCCGCAGAAGAGTTTGGGGGCAAACAGCGGTGCTCGGGAGTGGTGAGCAGTTGCTCATTTAGGGAAAACTGTAGAGTATATTTAGTGGAATACCCTCTTTATGGGAGGCGGGCGGTAGCAAAACATCCCCGGCGTTAGATGGGAGGGACGGGAAGGAATGGGATGCATAGTATAGAGCACGGAGAACAGAAGGGAAAATTGAGAGGCGGATGGTTTTCAGGGGTAAAGGGAAGGGAGGGACGGTTCTTCCTGGAACGACGCTTATTTGCGAAAGGTCGGAAGGACAAAAAAGAAAAGACGAGCACCTTGATGGTACTTGAGAGTTGGCTTAGGACGCTTAAGTTTTTTTTATTTCGATTTGCCTCCTCTACTCCATAGTTCAACGGGAGTATCCCGTCGGCAGACGGGATAAAATTTGCATTTCTTTGACAAGCTCTGATATCACTTTAAATTTTCATTAAATTAACCACGTTACAAGAATTTGTACCAGTTCGGTAGTCAAATATTCAATGTTAATGAAGAATGTGACAATTAAATGCAGTTTTAATTTAATTCGCTACCTGCAACTGTATACTTAATCGGGTTCATAATAGGAACTTTAAAACCAAATGTTTAGCAACGGACATCCCTGAACTATTACTTTATTGGTATAAGATTTACTCGGCAAAAATCGCTATGATTCAATTTGCGTCTCTTGTTCTATATTATTGTGCGAAAATTGACTCACTTAGGCGAATACCATTTGGTATTTTCGATAAATCTAACAGGGGTAACGTTTAGCGCTTAAATACTTGGATTTTAATGTTTAGCCAAATAAAACGAACTTATTGAGGTCTTTGTTAATAAATTCCTTGACACAAATGTCACGTGTTTTATAAAAGCCGATACATTCAGTATCACATTTAACGAATATTTTTTAGCATATGATGATATTGTTTAATTGCACTTTGTTATTGTTCTCAAAAACGCGGAAGAGAATAATGTGTCGAAAGGATTTCCGGTCGAACAAGATGTCTACATCTGTGACATTACAACACATATTAAATTGCAGACAACTTCACAAGGATTGAAAAGGAGCAAGAGGGGACTTTCCTGTGAAACTCGAGGGGATAAGGCACTACTGGACTATTTAATGGCTGCTTTAATTGTAAGTGAGCCAAAGCAGACGTGAGCAACAAGACTTAATGATATCCTTCAACTGAAAATCACTTTTTCTTCATTGTTCGAACAACCACAATCAAACTTAGACTCATCCAATAGTAAATTTTCAACAGAAAAACGATAATTTATGACAAAAAATTATAAAAAACGCCAATGCGTTCATTTATTTGGGTTAAAATCCAAGGAAGAGTAAAAATTCCCCTCCTGCCCCTTTACTTTCCCGCTCTCCTCCATCCCACCCTTATCACCCACATGTCATATATCTACACATACCACAACATATGAGGATGAGTTATTTCGATGTCTAGGTAATTTTTCTCCTGAAAAGTTGCCCGGTAGCTGCTAAAGGGGGATCATAAATCCAAAATAACTCGTAAAATTCCGAAAACGATGCAATATCTAAGGATCAATTGGTTTTTAAGTGATTCATTCAAATAGACCGCGTTAAATATCGTAAAAGTAATTTTTTAGGAGTCATCTCCATGTATACACACAAATTCGAGTAAATTTACGCTGAACAAATGATTGCATATGCTGCGAAGCCTACACAAGTATTCCCTTTGACCTATTGGGGCCTAGGGAAATGTTTTGTGCGGTAACATTCCTCTCATTTTTAAGGTGAAAATTGGAACATCATCATCGTAAATCTAAAGAATGGCAGGAGAAGCTGGGCCTTATTCGAACTCGTGGTTTCTTACCCGTCTCCGAAACATTTGATATTTTAGAAGATGAACTTCTTCATACTACGATTTTGGCATGGAATAATAAAAGTGCCTGCAATTTCATGATAGGCTATATAAAATATATTTTTTTCTCGAAATATCATCTCCCCCAGGCCATTTTCTTCCCCTCTGCCGTTCAACCTTGAAAATGGGGCAGCTCGCAACTAAATGCTGCCTCATAATCCACTAAAAGTGGTCATAGTTAGATAATTATTAATGGGTAAACGCTTTTCATAAAAAATCAACAAATAAAAAGAGCCATCGCCTACTAAAATATCCTGAATGGAAATAAAATTCAGTGCTAAAAAATAGTCGTATAAGCATATTACACAAGAGTGCTAATTGCGTGATTGATTTTAATATCGTTAGAGTAATGTTTTAATGATCTTCAAATTACTAAATCCACAATGCCATGCCATTAAAATAAAAATAAAATGTGGAGGCGCTTCCTTAAGCAAATTCCTTCGAACAAAAGAACATGATATTCTTAGAAGATTAATACATGTCGGGAAAAGGTACTGAAGGGTCCATAAAAGTAGTTAAATATGCAACTTGCATATACTTATATGTGTTAAAAATTTATTTCATTCATAATCAGTTGATTACTATGGTTACATTCTATTTCAGGAAATAGTAATTCCTTTCAAAATCGGCGGACGCATATATGTATGCCTTAACCGCGCTCATTTTAGAAGCTAGCTTTAGAACCACTGACACCAAAAACGATTAATTCTCGCACACAATTTGCATTCGCTCATGTAAGTAACGGAGGCAATTTAGCGCGGGCCCATTCTATGATCCATGTTGTGAAAATGAGTCTTCTTAAGATTTAAGCGTTTGCTACAGGGGTAAAGAAAGGGTTCCTCGTCCGTTTGCCAGGCGACAATAAAGAGGGGAAAGGCTTGGGTAAGCGGTCCCGGCCTTCGTACGTCCGTCGCTGTGTGACTCCCCCGGGAGCAATCTATGTTAATGGATTTATTAATGGCCGTCCCGCCCAGACCAAGCCACTTTCTTCGCCACTTAGGATTTCGGAGTCTCCAGGGAGTTGCCGTGGCAAGTCAGGAGTCCAGGAATTTACCGAGAGCTGCTGAGGGCAGGGAAAAACAACCGGTGGACGATTTAACCGTATATATACGATCCAGAATCACGTTCAGTTACAAATCAATGGCTCCTAGCATTGTTTTATTCTTGTGTAAGTTTTCGTTAAATTGAGTCCTCACATAATGTTCAGGATTTATGAGAGAAGAAGTTTGTCGTTTAGAACTGTCGGGTGTCTTATTCAGGTGAAACCAATAAATTGACCGAAGTTATTCTTAGACTCTGTGCTTTAAAATCACTGACATTAATTTGAGATGAAAATTAGTTTTAATGATCGATCTCTTTTCTCGTCAATTTGTAAATTTAAATAAATCGTCATATTTCTATGCTCGAAAGATTGAAACTCTTTCAAAAGAGATTCAAATATTCACCATGAAAGGTTCTTCACCATGAAAGTTTCTTCATATTCACCATAAAAGGTAGGTAGATACCCGCTAGGATTGGCTGGGACTTAGTGATCCTAATTTATAAGAACCCGACGGAGCTGCAAAAGAAGTATTGCCGTAATTGTATTGAAAAGAATAATGGAATAAACGATGAGATAGTCGCCAGCTGAGAAGATTGTTTCCGTAATCTACAGGGCAGGCTTCTCCAAAGAGTATAATATATTAACCCCATTTTACGGCAGTAGTGATAAAGTGGAGCCGCATAAACCTGCAGCACTTAATAAATCCGCAAGTTGGGCCTCCGCAGCGGAGGCCCGTGTCGGGTCCCGGTTAGTAGATGCGCGGGACAGTTGGTGGCCATTGCGAGGCGTATATATTCCTGGAACAAGAGATAATGAGGGCACTCGTCCACATTTCCCCTCATCTTGGTCGCAGTTGCAGTTGAGACCGGGGCTTTGGTCGCACGAAGAAGCGTTCCATTGGGAACTCAACTCGAAAGGTGAGATTTTACGGCAAAGTTATCGTTCTAAAAAATGTTTTTTAGGTATCATTTGGCCGGAAGTTGTTAAAATGACCTCTTCTTAAGTCACTTAAATTGTTTATGTATCACTATTACTTTCGATGGGCAAAAAAATCTTACGTCATTGTAAATAAACCCCGGAGACTATTACCGTTGGATTAAGTCAACGGAAATATAGTAGGTGAGTTCCTCCATTAATTATTATAATAGCATATTGTTGAAAATTACCATCGAAAAAGCATTTGATTTGTTATTAAAGCATTGAATTGAAATTAGTCGACTTATCTTCAATTGGAGTTAACTCGACGTTCATTATCTCTTCTTCATCGATATTCATCTTCAATGGAGCAGTCAATGTGAATTGTTCTTTCATGTCCTAACTGAAACTTTTTTTATTTTAGTGCAAAAAACCTTATAAACTTTTTGGCCTGAGAAAATAAATGTTATCCTTTGTGAGACCCAAAACAAATAAAATCCTATCCTACGATTGAACTCGACTCATAACTAAAGGAAATAAGACGAATTCGGCGTATATTGGCAATGGAGGACGAGTAAACGAAGTATTCACGTTTTGTGAATAAAATCATTCATCGGTGACGTACTATATTTAGGCCTTTCATGGTGAAGCTTTATTCTGTTGCAGACATATCACTACCAAATAGCTGGAGGCGACATTTGTAATTGTATTTGCGTAGACGAGTCTCTTTAGATGTAAGCTGCAAAAAGGAGAAGGATAATAGTGCTTGATAGGGAATAAAATATTCCTGGTGAATGAATTTAAAATTGCGTAGGCGTATCCGCCAAACATTTTTGCAACCGCAGATTAGAATTTACCAATATTTAATTTAAAAATGTTTTCTTTCTGGTATTTATAATATTTTCGATAGGATATTCTTAGTTGAAGGCGCTTCTACGGTTGCAACCAATCCGAAAAAAATTCCCAAATTTCCGGATATTTGTTATTTGGAAAAATATGACATTCAAGGGGGTAGTTGGTAAAACGGATCAGACTCGTTCCCATGCACGAAATAATTACGAGAAATTGAAAGCGCTACATTGTGTTTAAGTTTCATCCTCCACCATTTGCTGTCCTCTTTTCCTTTTTCCTAAACATCTTGCTGGATGGGAAATTAATTTTGATTTGCGGCAGGGCAAAATTACTACCATGGTGATTATGTACCTATATATATATATATATATGGCCACGGCACGTTGCGATATAGGTTTTGTGTAGAATTGGTGAAGGGACTATGGAAAGTTATCATCAAAGGCGGGGATAGGGGGTGGGGTCAGAGTGTAGCAGTTTGGTTTTCGGCCCAAAGTCTCGGTAAGATCATCTGGCACTACGACGTCGGCGGGCGGTCGGGAAGGGGCGGTGGTGGTTCTCGGGCGGTAAGAAGCACACGAGCCTGTTGGTGTCGCTGGCCCCAGCTCGGGCGGAAAGCAAAAGGGGAGAGGAGGGTTTTGCTTCTGGAAACAAATCTTCTTAGCCAGGAGGTTCATTATCATATGCAAAACCTCGCTCGGTGATAAGTTTCCCTCTCCGTCGCATCGTACAGCTGGAGAGGGCGGGAAGGAGGTGGCTCAAGTGGTGGGTAAGTTGGTGGTAGGAGGCAAATAGGCGGTCTGGTTGGGGAGGTAAGGGTTAGGGACAAGTCAAGGAGTCGGAAGGTAGGGAGAGGGAAGCGGGGTTGGCGATGAGATGGGAGGAATTTGGGGATTGGTGACGGCGGAGAAGAGAAGTAGGGCCTTATCGGGGTCTGGGCGGCGGAGGGGCGGTGAGCTTGTAAGGTTTGGTAAATAACTTGCATGCATAATACATCTTTTGGCTCTCCGCTGGTCCGCGGCCGAACCTTGGGCTTACCTTAAGAAAGGTTGCAGTGTAAATTTAAACGGAGTATCAGTTGGTGGGTAAGTGTACAGAGTGTACGAGTCGAGACGTTCCGAGTTTTCTGACAGCTTTTCTTTCATTCGCCGAATGATTTTTCAAAAGTGAAGTTTCTCGGCTAATTTTGAATCATCAGCGCATTACTTTGCATTAATTGAATTTTTGCTTGGAAATTTTAGTTGAAATCGTAGAGGTTTTAATTGAAATCGCAAACCTAAGTGTTCGGCCACAGTTATATTGATTTCAGTACCCCCAAAAATGCCATGGATTTACTAAAACTTTTGAGACAATATTTTTGGTCTCGTTTGATCGAATAATATAAAGTCTACTGTAAATTGTTACTGATAATTGCCGTAAGGTGCTATTCCACTATTATTTATTAGGGGCTTGAAATATTTTATAATGTATTTATTCTGAAGAACTTCTCAGAGACTTTTTAATACTCACAATTGGAACCTGTTTCTATTATTCATTAAGTTGTCATTAATTTTCCCATTTCTACTGATTCTTCAGTTTTGAAGGTCTAGTCCATTAATTATTTTAGGTTTAAAGAATGACCTCAGTAACCCTCTGTGTAAATTTTTCTTTTTTGCCTCGAATTCCAGTTGTTCTTTTGCCAGAAGTCTACGAAGTAAGTCTTATGCTCTTTTTTGATATAATATAGGATTAGTTCTCGCATATTGTACTAAAATCATACACATATAAACATAACTATTCTATTTACTCAGTTCAATGGATTTTTACAACTTATGCTGGTGTTTAAATGTTTTCCTACGCTTTTCCTTAACGGTTGTGGTTTATTAGGATACGCGATTTCATCATTTATTTGAGATCTAAAATTTTTAAAGAAATCGCAGGACCAACTCCTTTCCTGTCAACTATCAATTCGTAAAATTTTTAAAATGAAATTTATCGTAAGCTTGAGTACTATCGAAGAAAATTGGGAAAGTATCAATGAAGGGCTGTCTAAAGCCGCTGCAGGCACTATTGGAAGCGTTAACGCGAGAAGGCCTAGGAAACAATGGATCACGGATGAGATGATTACAAAGATGGATGAGAGGAGAAAATGGAAGAATGTACACACGGAGTTAGGCAAAATGAAGTCCAAAGAGTTAAACAATAAATTTAGGCGGGCAACAAATAAAGCAAAAGAAGCATGGTGGAAGACGCAGTGTGAGGCTATGGATAGTATGCAGAGGAAGGGTGAAATCGGTGCGCTGTACAGCAAAGTTAAATATTTATCGGGAAGTAAGGAAGTAAGATCTATGGTAACAGTTCGAGATAAGTCGGGTAAGGTAATAGTTGACGCAGGAAAGATCCAAGAGAGATCGGAGGAATATATAGAAGAACTGTATCGTAAAGAACTTAGACCAACAAAGTTAGACATAGAAAAGGAAAATGACGTAGAGGAAGATAGCTTAGGTCCAGGCATACTCGACGATGAGATAGAAAGGGCATTAAGGGAGACGAAACTAATTAAGGCCGTGGCGATGGATAACATTCCTGAGGAACTACTGAAAAGTGTAGAAAAATGCGGGAGGAAGAGGCTCTATGGGCTGCTTCGTAGTATCTAAGAGGAAGAAATATGGCCGGAAGACCTTGTGAGATCAGTTTTAGTTCCTATTCCGAAAAAGATAAAGGCTACATCATGTGAGGGCTACAGGACAATAAGTTTCATATCCCACGCAGCTAAAGTTAATCTAAGAATCGTAAACAAAAGGATAGAGATTTAAGGAAATGATTACTTAGGGGATGATAAATTTGGGTCTAGGAATGGGAGAGGTACGCGTGATGCCATTGCAGTAATAAGATTATTAATCGAGAGGAATATAGAACACAACCAGGAGGTATTTGCCTGTTTCGTAGATTTCGAAAAAGCGTTTGCTAGAGTGAATTGGGAAAAACTAATGAGTTTATTGCAGAAAATAGAAATATATTTGAGGGAAAGGAGGCTAATGCGCACCTGTACATGTCTCAGACAGGTGTGGGTGAGGAACGAAGAGTCCAGTTGGGCAGTGTTAAGAAGAGGTGTAAGGCAGGGTTGCCCATTATCATCGTTGCGTTTCAACATGTATGCAGAAGAAATGAATAAAGAGGCATGGGAAGAACTCGAGGTAGGAATGAAAATGGGCGGGGAATTCGTAAAATCAGTTAGGTTCGGTGATGATCAAGGTTTAGTATACCAGTCAGCCAAGGGGTTGCAAGCATTGCTGAGTTAATTGGAAATTCAGTGCGACAGGTATGAAATGGGAGTCAATATTAATAAAACAAAGGTTATGCGATTTTCTAGAAAGAAAAAGGCTAAGCTAAACGTTAAAATAGGATGGCGAAAACTAGAGTAGGTAGAAGAGTTCACGTATCTCGGTAGTTTTTTGGACCAACGCGGTCAAAGTAGTACGGACGTAAGGAGAAGAATTGCGCTAGGCAAAGAGGCTTTCTCAAGGAGGAGGGAGTTGATGACAGGGACGTTGAGTAAGGATGTTAAGAAAATACTCGTAAAAACTTTGATATGAAGCGTAGCTATGTACGGCGCGGAAACGTGATCATTGAAGCCGGAGGATAGACGTAGATTGGAGGCTTTTGAAATGTGGGTTTAGAGAAGAATGGAGAAGGTGAAATGGACCGAGAAGAAAACAAATGAGGAAGAACTTGATATGGTGGGCGATGAGAGGGGGTTGTTGGGAGAAATCCTATGGAGGCAGGAAAAGTGGCTGAAGGGGGTATTGACCGGCAGGGGGATGTTGAAGATTGTGATTGAGGGGAGAATGTTAGGCAAACGAGGACAGGGAAGGAACAGGATAGGGATGTGGGACGGGATGAAGGGAGAAAGAAAGTACTCATAGAGGAAGAGGGACCTGATTTACGAGTAGGACACTGGATTTTGTGTTTTGTTAGGAGTCACAAAATATTTATTTAGTATCTGAGTCTATCCAAAAACCTACCTTAACCGGTAGATTACCTAATAATTGTAAGCTTGTCCTTTCAGCTTAATTGCGGGTGTCAAGTGTTTACAGTCGATTAGTCTCACTGGTAAGAATATATATATATATATATATATATATATATATATATATATATATATATATATATATATATGTGTATGTATATGTATATATATTGATATATATATAAAATATCTTCGAAATGGAACGCTCTTCGGCGACACACAAATATATAAAAACACAGATGTAGATTTTTAGAATATAGAGACACAAAGAAAGGACACTCACAATTTGTTATTTTCTATATATATATATATATATATATATATGATTTTCTAGAAAGAAAAAGGCCAAGCTTAACATTAAAATAGGAGGGCAAAAACTAGAGCAGGTAGAGCAGTTTACGTATCTCGGTAGTGTTTTGGACCAACACGGTCAAAGTAGTAGGGACGTAAGGAGAAGAATTGCGCTAGGCAAAGAGGCTTTCACAAGGAGGAGGGAGTTGATGACGGGGACTTTGAGTAAGGATGTTAAGAAAAGACTCGTAAAAACTTTGATATGGAGCGTAGCTATGTACGGCGCGGAAACGTGGTCATTGAAGCAGGAGGATAGACGTAGACTGGAGGCTTTTGAAATGTGGGTGTGGAGAAGAATGGAGAAGGTGAAATGGACAGAGAAGAAAACAAATGAGGAAGTACTTGGTATGGTGGGAGAAGAGAGGGGTTTGCTGGGAGAAATCCTGTGGAGGCAGGAAAAGTGGATGAAGGGGGTATTGACCGGCAGTGGGATGTTGAAGACTGTGATAGAGGGTAAAATGTTGGGCAAAAGAGGAAAGGGAAGGAACAGGATAGGGATGTTGGACGGGATGAAGGGAGGAAGAAAGTACTCGGAGATGAAGAGAGACCTGATATAGAGTAGGATGATGGATTTTGTGTTTTGTTAGGAGTAATAAAATATTTGTTTGGTAGTTGTGTCCATCCAAAAACCTACCTTAACCGGTAGATTACCTTAAAAATATATATATATATATATATATATATATATATATTGGGTATATTGAAATGAAATGAAATTATTGACTCTGTATTTCCACCCACTTTTTTGTGTGTCTATTTAAAAACTCAAATATGTCATTTCTTTTCAATAAGTTTTGCAAATTCCATAAATTAATTTACATTAACAACAATTATATATATTAGAGATGAGAAATGCCAAATGAGCCCACCGAAACTTCTTTTTAGATTTACCATATGTATTTCCTGTTATAATTTTCTCATGATGACTGAGGACGAAAAGGTAAAATGACGAAATCATTTGAGAAGATACAATGCGGTATTGAAGAAAAAATTAAATTTATATCTAGAGGGCACCATGCATTTATTTAAACCATTCGTTTTTCTATTTCAAATTTATAAATGTTTTATTGATAACTCAAACTAGGTCTCAGGAAATGACTCATTGGAGCCTAGATATGGAGTTGAGGTTTGTATCGCTGTGTGACCACAGACGCGACAGGGAAAAGTAGATAAGAAGGGTTTGAATCAGAAGAACACAGGTAATTAAATAGATAAGCTGTTACAAAATGGGTTTGGCAGATTAAAAGTAGTCTATTGAAGTATCCAGATACGCCGAAAAGTAAAACTAATTAAACAATAAAACATGACAATAACGAGGTTTTAGCTGTTACTCGATAGAAATTCTTCATTTAATAGATAGCATAAACTCGGCAAATCCACAATTAATATTTACTTACGGCAATGGTTTCACCATTGTTTGGCATCTTCAGAATTCTGCTATCCATGCAGTAGACAATAAGACGTAAAGTCCTACTGATGTTAGTTATAAGATGGAAGAAAGGGTCTGAAAAGGAAGCCAATCCTTGAATAACGAGGTGTATTCATGGGTGACGGAAGACTTAATGGAACTTTGAAATAATGGCTCCACGATAGTGTAGCGGTATTTTTATTAGCAAATGCTAAATCTGAGAGTCTACAATGTTGATCAGACTACATGGTAGCGTCCGATTTTTTGTCCACGAGTTTTAATTTCTCATTCATTAACCGCCTAATGTTATGTTGGCCATTGGTGCGGATAAAACCAACCAAAAACCGAAGAGGACGCGGGTCATTTCGACGGAACGGCCGGAACAAATTGCACCGTGTACTAAACAAATTGCGCCCCAATTTTTTTTTTTTGCCTCCGCCCACACTGGTTGTTCCATCGAAAACGGTTTCCCGAGAGCAGGGGGATATCAGGGCGGGCGAGGGGAAATCGCTTCCCGGTTTAACGCAGTCATCAGCCGAAAGAGGCAGCGGACATCGAAGTGGCCAACCGAACACCGGGTCTACGCCGACAGTCCCCCGCCCAGCCTCCCCGCACCCCCCCCATCTTGCACCATTCGTTTTTTGGAAGGCGGCAGGGGAAGGTGGAGGCCAATGGAGGGGGTGGCCGTCGGGAAAGAGGGTTGGTTAGTTTTTGAGAAGGGCAACGGGGTGGCAAACATTTGCGGTCCGGAGGGAGGGTTTTTGGGGGAAGAGGGTAATAGAACGGAAGGGGGTTGGGCTCATCTTTGTGCCCAGCTGCCGAGGGTGTGGGTGGGGGGCGGAGGTGGAGAAGTGGGGGTCGGGAGGAGAGATGGAGCCGAAATGAGAAGTCGACCATCTTTAACTCGTTAGGAACTTAAAGGATGATGAAAGTAGTGGAGCAGATCCTGTGGAGCGGAATTAATTACTGCTACGGGAACTAGGTTGCGCTTAAATCTTAATTGGAGGCAAGAATGCAGTGGCGGAAAATAAGCCGGCCTATTAAAGTGATTGATGGGACTCGGTGGGAGTGTGTAAAATCTGGGCCTTTGCCTCATCCAGATTTTCCTCCTTGAATAATGTACGACATGAAGCGTGCTGCGGGATCTTTGCTTATTCCTTTTTTTATGGTTGCCCGCTTAAATCACTGAGAGGAGGAATATATCGCTTCCTTGATGACTGGGCTTTCTTACTCGATGAATTATATCCTGGAATATGAAGACGTTCTATTAGAAACTCTTCCTGATTGTTCGTTTCAAGTCTGTTTCTTTTCTTTAAATCGGGTAAGTAACATCACTCGAAACCGACGCAGGAGATCTTAGTCTTCATCTTAGTCTGAAACAGCCTTCTTTTCAACTCCTGCTCAGTTCCATTATCACAATAACTCACAAAAGTTACCGAGTTGCCTCGGCAAACGTTCTCAATTTTACTCTTTGTGTAATTGAGGAATTAGTGCTGGGAAGAACTTTTTACAGAGAAGGCTTGCGTGTTCAAAGTCTCGATATTTTTCCGACAAGGTAACTTCAATATAGTACACTGCTTATTTATTTATGTATTATTTTCTAACTTTTCCATTGGATATTACATATTATTATTATTATTAGGCATGGAAATAAAATCTGATTTGTCTCCACAGTAAAGGAAAAGAACCAGTTTTTTTTGTGCCCAAGAGTTTGCGTGCTACAGCAAAACTATTAAACAGTAGACTGCATTGTTATCCGCAAGAATTTTACAGCGCCAAAAACATTTTCTTAATTTGTACCTGGCAAAATTTTCACATCCGTGCGTACACCAGGAAGAAGTACACACACCAAACGAGTCCGCTAACATGAATGTTCAAAATATACATCAATTCATACAATTTCCCGAGCTTTGATGCTTATCCTTTATGCCATGAAATGAGAATCGGTAGAGTGATGTTATGCAAATACATGGAGGATAATTAAACATTTCGTAAATTAAGGTTGCATTTTTTTGTTCGAATGGTAAAAAAGGGACATCAATACGAATTGGTGGTGTTAAAAGTCGGTGGTATTTGGCTACGAGTAGTGAAATAGGAGGAGTGAACAAAATGGCGTATGGAAAGCGTGAAATGAATGAGGAGCAAACTAGTGAGGAAAGGTTAGCGTGTGTAGAAAATGTGAAGTGAAAGAGCGCTGATTAGACTAGAAAAATTTTCACTGTCAACGAAAGTTCCTCAAGTGGAAACGAGCTTTAGCGCATAATTACTCAAATGACTAGCGAAAATTAAAACGAGGAGTTTACTGAGTTATCCTGACATTATCGTGAGGGATCTCCCGGAGAAAGTTTTGCCAAAATAAATGTCAAATGTACACAATTATTTTAATTAAAAATGATTTGCAATGAACCTGAGTTCTAATGATCCTTAGAGCTGTGCCTGCGGAAGCAATAATATTTTAACCTGGTCTGAGTTCCCATGTCGAAGGGTTAAAAGCCAGATGAAACGTAGTTCGTTCAGCCTACTGAAGTCTAGTGAAGACCTAAAAAAAGGCATTTGACTCCAGGGGACCACCATTTGCCACTTTAAAAACCACTATTGAGGTAGGCAGCGGGAAACCACCTCGATTCTTCATCCCAAGGCATTTAAGATGGATGTTTTAATGCAAATGAGTTGGGACTTGACCCAATCGTCCTTGTGTCGTGCCCGGCTAAGGGGTGGACAATACTTCCGTGGTCGTCATCTCCTCACGCAATACTTGTAAAGCAAAAGCGACCGCAGCGGTACCGAAGAAGCAGCAGAGAAAGCTAAAAGTAGTTAAAAAAGGAACTTGGAATTTAAGAGCAATGTTGAGGACAGGAGTTTTAGTTAAATATGAGAGATGGGGAGAGGAAATATAGATATATAAGGGCTGTTCGAGGAGAGATGGACGGATAGTGAGGATTACTGGAGTGATAGTTATCGAGTTATATTCAGCGTAGGGGGCGCTGGGATGGCAAAATCAGGGATGACAAAAATGTTGAAAAGAAAAGTTAGAAGCTGAACCGACGAACTTGGTCATTGCTCAGGTATACATGCCTCCGAGCAATCATAAGGAGGAAAATTTCGATAGGATAAACGATCTGTTTGAGGACATAATTGCGTGTTTTCCAGCTGAGAAACATTTGATAGTGATGGGAAATTTGAATGCGACGGTAGGTAAAAAAAAAGATGATTTTGAGGTGGGGGATTACGTTTGAGGTACGAGGAATGACCACGTGGAGAATGCAATTGAATTTTGCTGGAGACAGGGGCTAATCATCAACAAAACTTGGTTTAGAAACTACAGAAGACTTCAAATACATGGACGGTTTCGGGGGATTGGATAATATATCAGTTAAAGTATATTATAGTTAGCCATATATTTAGGAACAGCATGATTAATTCACACAGTTTCCAGTGAACGGATGCCAACTCAGGCCATGATTCAGACCATAATTTAGTAATAATTAAGTGTAGCGTCCGATTCGAATAGATAAAACAGCGAAGACGGATGAGACAGAGGAATTTGAAAGAATTAACAGGAGCAAAAAAAAAGTAACTGTAGGCTTTAGAGAAAATCATGACTAAGAGACATTGGGCTAGAATATATTATATTAATTTAAGAAATATTATAAAACTGTTTATAATTATTTTCCATTTTTTGACAATATTTTCATTTACAGAAATGATGAAATTCCTATGACTAATCCCATTACTTTTGAGGTGCTGAAAGCGTCTCGACTGTTCTTAGTGGAGAGTATTTTTTTATATATTTTGCCGTTCGTTTGGCTACTTTTGAAGTTTTTCAATCCCTAATAATTGAAAACGCCACTTCTCATTTGCTCTGTTAAAGTTGAAGACCTTTTTTGATTAAGATTTGTTGTACTTTACGGACATGACATCTGTATCTATCATCTCATTTTTCTCTAATTTCCTATGCTTTTTTCCCATCCGTATTAGGATTATACGTGTTTACTTGACTCATTTTGAAGACAATTTTGAATTCTTTCAGCAAATGGAAGTACATTAATACTATAGCGGAATATACATACGAGGGAGACCCAGAAATAACAGGAATGTTGTAATAGATTATTTGGTTCTCAATATATCTATATTAAATTTTTTTCCACCTTCAAAGTATTCCCCATTGACCAAAATGCACTTCCCCAAACGATGCTTCCATTGTTCGAAACATTCCTGAAATTCATTCATCGGGATGTCCTTCTAGCGATTTTTGTTTTACCTCCTCCACAGTGTCAAAACGCTTTCCATTCATGTCCCTTTTGAGTCTGGGGAACAAAAAGAAGTCACAGGGAGCTAAGGCCAGTGAGTAGGGGGGGTGGGCAATCGATGTAATGCCGTTTTACGTCAAAACTGTATCACGGAGAGGGCGATATGAGCCGGCGCGTTGTCATGATGGAAGAACCAGTCGCCTGTGTTCCAAAGATCTGCTCTTTTGGACTCCATTACACTCCAGACATCTCACAGAGTTAATGAATGTTTCTGCGATGTTCTTCACCAATGAGGGCATTGATTTTGTCGACGTTTTCGTCAGTTCTTGATGTTAAAGGGCGGCCTGGACGGGGTTGGTCTTCAATTGACATGTCACCATTTTTAAAGCGTGTAAACCACTCGTCGACTCTGGTTTAGCCTAGGGGAGCTTCCCCATAAGCAAACCTGAGCATTACAGTAGTATCCGCGGCCGATTTCCAGAACAGGAAACATAATGTCACTGCAGTGCGCTACTCTTGATAATCCGCCATCTCATTTTTCGCCAAACTGAAAAAAGTTGTTTAACTGAAACAGCTCTCACGGACGGGCCGATCCAGTCACAGCGACGGCGCTGCGCATTCTGACGCAGGTGGCGTGAGCTCCTCACCGCAGCCCAATTTCCGTTACGCGTGGGTCCCCCCTCGTACTGTCGTTACATTTCATGCAGACGAGTCTTACTTTCTCACAAGATATATGTTTACGAAGAAAATCATCCTGAAATCAAGAATGTTTTGTATCTTTCAAAATTATTGCCTCAGTCAATGCCCGCTCAATCATTTCTTTATTATAACCTGCTGTCTAATTTCCTGATAGCGGAGGTATTCTTCTTAAATGGCTCGCTACTTATAACTCAATGCCAACGTCCCATCCTATAATTATTTTTAAAATGAATGAGGTTTTTTTTATATAAAGAGAAATTAAAGTACGTATATCAATCGTAAATTCATTGTAATTCATTAATACAGTTTCATTTTTGTGACTTCAGCTGTCTTGGGAGAAAATTAACGTATGATTGTCGCGAATCATTGCTGCTTGAATTATTTATTCCGATCACGTCCCTCGGCACAAAGTTTGGATGAATTTCACGTATAAGAAGACCAGAATTATGTGCACGTAATTATTATCCACCGAGTCAAAAATTAAGATAAAACATGGCTTTCATGTCAACTAACATAGTTACTCCGAGCCAATGACTCTGCCAAGACTAAATCCGGTAGAAAAATTAGGGCAGCTATGTCCGTGCCGGTTGATTGTTACGGCCTTTTGTGTACACTTGCCTGGAAATCTTGGATAAATTCTTGAGAAAGGGGAAGAAATCATTTGTTTTGCTTCTCCTTGAAGCACGTGACTCGCCCACATATTTTTAACCACGGACGTTTTGACTCTAGAATTACCGCCCAGCGCTATCTTCTCCTTTTATTACAAATCAAGCCTTGCAATACGATTCTTTATTTCCGCTCGGCTTAATCCGAATCGTGACCACAGCCATCCCCCCTGCTAACACGAGTCACGCCAACCCCTTTTCCTTCCCTCCATATTTCTTCCTCGCTGCCTTCTCCCCTCCCCTCCCACCTGCCTTCTCCCTTCCCCTCCCACCTGCCCCCTCCTCCTCTTTCAGACCCGCCTCCTCTGTCACGACAGCCAAACTGAGCCTCTTCCTCTAAGTTCTCCTTATCGCCTCCGCCTCTTTAAGGTCATGCGCCCACGTCCTCTTTTGAGCGTCGCCGTTGAAACGAATGAAAAATCATAACAATTATGGTAGAGGTAGGTTTGGGAGGGCCTTTTATAACCATGTCACATATTTGCACATTTGATAAGTATTTATTTAGGTTATGAACGTTGCACTTATTCTACATTTAATCGCTGTTTAGATGAAGGGTGAGCAACCCTTTGTGTTTACGGCGTCACTTTGGTGAACGAGATGTGTCTTGAGACACAATTAAAATAAAAACACTAGCATTATGAGAAATTTGCACTATTCCATAGGTTTATTGGTAACGTACCACGCGTTTCGGTTCATAGAACTATCTTAAGGTACAAGATGGTTCTATGAACTGAAACGCGTTATACGCTATCAATAAAATTGTGAAAAAGTGCAAATTTGTTTTTTCTCACAATTACCAAGTTCCATTACATCTCGCCTGAATCTGTTGAAAACAAAAACTAACGGTTTTTGATGAATAAAAATGGTCCGTAAATAATTTTCATGGTACCATACCAAGTACATAAATAAAATTTTTAAAATTATTCACGGTTTTTTAAGATGATTAGATGGTATGTTGATGTGATAAGGTCGTAATATCCATTTGCGACAAAGAATAATGAAACTGAACGTCTAAATAATGAGCATAAATTATTTTTCTGAAATGTCATCTCACAAAAAATTAAGGAAAAAAAGTGTAATGTTAAAAAAGGGAGACATTGGAGAAACTTTCATCGTATCGTCGTCTGGTTCAATGAAAGTAGTTGTCATTCTCAGTGACCTTAGAAGGTGCTCATCATATATTTTGCCTTCAATGTCACTCTTATTGGGCTCATCTTCAAAAATAGTTATTCGAAGAGATATAATATCATCGGCCAATCATTGAGGAATCGTTAATTTTGGTTTAGAATCTCTTTCCTTACTGTATTCATGGCCATCCTGAGCCACGTTCGGCCAGAGGACCGTGGGTTTTACACCTCTGGTTTAAATCCCTGCACTTTCCACTCAGCTCAACCTCCCAATTGATTCTTCTACTCAATTTTCTCTTCGCACGAGACTCCCATTACTATCCAATCTGTGCACAAAGGTTTTGAGTTCTATAAAAACCACCAATTTCTTAAATATCTCCCACGCGGGGTCATTGCACTTAATTGCACAAATATCCTCCACCTATCAATAACCCCTCCTCCTTCAATATCTCTTGCCCTTGTAAATGATAATCATTTGGTCTTCTTCTCTGTCATGTATATTCTCTCCATTTTTCTCGATCTCATAGTGTACCATTCTTAAGATATATAAAATACGGGAACAAGGTGTAGAGTACGTTTGGCAACATAAGAATATACATGTTCCACTAATATATATATATACCATTAAATTTCTTATAGAAACGGCTCCGGCAAAATATTGTTCGCATCACAATTTTAACCCTTTTCCATTGCTGGTTTAAGGTCATTCATTAAATAGTTTCCAGTGTCTGGTGCTGTACGTAACCATCACCCTCGGGCGGTTTAAATTAATGATTCATGCCTGCTTAAGTAGTATTCTATGGCATTTTGCGGTTCTGATCCTAAAAGATTTATTTAAAATAATTTATTTGATATTTTTCTACTTAATTATGCAAAATCCATCTATTTTAAGGTAACGATGGAAAATGGGATATCTTTTATCAATGTTAAGAGAGCACTGGAAAAGGATGCGTGTTCTAAATCGAGTTTGCAGAATTTCCTGTTTGTAGGTATGCATGAAAGGTGGATTTATTCGGTCATAAAACACATCATCATGTCACATATCTTGTCCTACATTTCAGTGTTTCACCTTGGTCGTGAGATGCCGTGCAATTTCCGAAATTTCTCAATGAATATGAGTTTATCATAGGGTTTGAATATACTCGAGTGCACAATGAAAACTCTCTCTCCTTTTCGGTGCCCGAGTTGTAATTATATTTATTTCCCAATTCCTATAAACTCGATTCTTTCTTAATTTTAATATGCTTACGGGGATTTTCTACTGGCATGCCTGCCATTAGACCTAAATTTCTCCCAGGACGTATTCATCATGTGAAACCGTTAACTTTGTTTCCCGCTGATTCCCCCCAAGGGTCTACGTCGTTATAATTTTGTCTTCTCTCGTTCTCCATTGGCGAGCGAGTGCAAAGGGGAGAACGGACGTTTCTCCCTTCCACTCCTAACCCTTCCCCACGGCCTTCCACTTAAAGAACCCTACTCATTCAGTCCAACGCGCTATCCCCCCCCCCGCTTTTAGAGTCCTTGTTCCACCACGCCCACCGCCTCGCCGCGGGAAGTCACTTTTCCCCCCTCCTCGCCCCCTCAACCCGCAGCAGTAAATGATGAAGACGTCGTGTTATACAACCCGGCCCGCTATCTCCGCGCTAGATAAGTACACATCTTTATGCGCCACTTATCCACGTGACTTACGTTTCCTCCTCCGCCTTCCCCGCTTTCTTTCCCCATCCTCCCCGATTCCCGTTCCCCGCACTAAGGCTTGCTTCCGTTCCACCCCATGCGAATATGCCCCCAAGCCTACATCCCCTACCACTTTCAATCCACCCAGTTCTTATTCCAAAGCAAAGCGAAAAACTTCCCACCTTCTTTCCCCGAGCTGCCTTCCTCCGAGCTTCTCCGATCCTTCGCCACCTCTCCCTGAACCCCCTCCACTCCATCTCCCCTCCACACCCACCCACCCCATTCCGCATCCTTATCCTCCGAGCACACCGCCGCAAATGTCCCGCGAAAGACTCAGCTGAGCGTGGCGTAAACTGAGGAATCGAATGATGCCGTGCTAAGAGCCTAAAGAATGCCCTTCATCAGTTAAATATGATGGTAGGAACTAAGGCATTAGGACTCGTACTCTATGGACGAGCGTAGTCCCCCCTCGGTATTGTCGGGTAAAAATGTTGTCCGTGCCTATGGTTTGAACTTAATTTTATATAGTAATATTTTCATTTTTTATGTTTGTCAATTGAAAATATTTGTAGATATAATATACGACAACAGAGATCTGTTTTGTCAGAACTTGTGCTAATTCAAAGCTCTCAGCAATGCCACGTGAAATGAATTTAATACATGTATGTCTGCAAGTCTTTCGTCAGATAATTTATTTTTTATTGTTCTCATATAAATAGCAGTCTTTGGACGGTTTGTAACAACATTTACTAGGGTTACTGCCATTTTTTATTCTTGTCGTACTATTAGATATTTCTCTTTCATTATTTCCCACGCTGTCAAATTATTTGGTATTCATAGTTCTAGATATTTCCTGCAATCAATTATTCTGCCTTTCAATTTATCCAACAGCGAATTAGGCAGCGTAGTATCTCTATCTCTAAATGAATACATGTGCTAAAATTACAAGTATTGGCAATACTAATAAATACTTGAAAATGTATATTAGTAACGAAATATATATAATGTAACCAACTGCACGAAGTTTGCGAAACACGCAGTAACCAAGCAGATGACGTCATTTCCTTGTTATGTTGGAAATGGTAATTACTCGTAAACTATAATGTGATGTTTGAAAAGAACCGTTATCCGAACCATCCTACTTCACCCTCTGTATTACATAGGAAAGACCAGTAAACCCTTAATACAATTGATAAATTAATAGATATTACTCTCACATCGGCAGTAACGATGCCGAGGAGGCTAAAGGTTTTCACATTACACTATGCATATTCCTGCTGACCACAACGTTGTAATAATTTTTTTGCCAACTATATCTTTTTTTAATTTTCATCAGAAATATAAAAATGCTCTTAATAAATCATCATATGAACCATCACAAGTTTCCATAATTTATTATCCCTTTATTCTACCCCAGAAACCACTCATATTTACCCAATACTAGTATTTAAGAAATAGCAGAATTTCATTTTATATTTATCATGCAAAGTGCCTCCATTTCTTGATGAAATCACCCCACTCATTTTATATCCGGTATATATTTTCATTCATATGTGAATTATTAATTACTATATCTCTAAGACTTCCTTATACTTTTTACTAGAAAATAAAAATTAAACTATATTGCCACCTCTCCCCTGGTGTACTATATCCCCCTTTTCCCTTAGTGAATATGACCTCTTTCTTTTCCCCGCAATCTTCAATTTTTTGAGGTTCCTAACAAGAATTTTGAGAATTTGACGGTGCCTTAGAAACACGAGTACGTGTTGTCGAAGAAATTATGAACGAAATTCATTGTCTAATTATTCGCCTAAAGAGTTAGCAGAACTTACAGCCTGCCAGCTTTACCCAAACTGATTGTTAAAATCAGCATCACCGAAATGGACCAGGGTTGTGTGGGCTCATTTTCATCGGTCGAAGAAAAGACAGTCTGAGATCGTGGTATCAAAAGGCATCATTGCGTAGGTACCACTGATGTTCGACCCCCACTGTGCAGTGTTCAGAATGTGTGTTCTTTCTGAAGGCAGCGTCACGAGAGTTCTGTCGCTCTTCTTTCCAACGCATACGTCCATAGAGGGAAATTAATTGTTCTTCTCTTCCTCCATGGTGAACTTGTTGGCGTGATGCTGGCAGCTGATATATCGCAGAGCCTTCTCGGGCTCTTCTGTACCATGTGGCCAGTGAGGAAAATATCGTGCTCATATCTTAACTGCATTTTTTGCCTTGCGACGAATGAATCATCTTCTCAGATTCGAGTATGAATAAGTTTGCCAGCACTGATGATACTTAAATTGACTTCGGAGCTGCTACATCCACATCCGCATAATACACCTCAAGCCGCGGGGGTGTGTGGCGGGGGGTGGTAGGTCACCACCCGTAAAATAGAATAAAACCCCATGCAAAACCAAATCACGTTACCTCTACACAAATATTAGTTTGATCATGCACATGATAAATTTTTATCATACGGAAGAAGTACTTGTATGCAACAATATTCAATAACAGGATGCGTATATTCAAAACGTACCGTTGAACTGTTAAAAATATGGGCCTATTAAATGAAAATAATAACATGCGGGATATCGACAAATATATACGCTACCAATTCTGATTATCTCCTATTAGATTGCTCTCATGTATATTATGATCTCTAATGGCTCGAGGAAAAAACGACATTTTAAATCCATCCGCTCTACAATAAATCTGCCTGATTTTGCGTTGGTGATCTGATCTACCACAGTAAGTGGGGGCCTGTAATATGCTCTTAACATCTTCAGATAAGTAACCTGTCTCTAATTTAGGCATTAAATTTAATCTGTATTTAGGCCTACAGTCAACTAATGGCTCCCATCCTGATTCTTCTAATAGTATCGCGACATGCTACCGTGTTCATAACAACTTTTCATTAAACCTAGCTACTCCCTACGATGCACTCGATCTAGTTGCAAAATTAAGTTTACTTCATGAGGATCCCATACACTTGCAGCATACTCAAAGTGGGGCGCTAACTAACGTGAAATAACAGAGCTCCTTGACCCTTTCATTACAATTCCCAAGTATTATTTTTATGAATCCCTACTGTCCGTAGTTATCGTTACGCCCAAGTATTTCACCGATTACACGTTTAATATGCTGATTCCTTGTATAGGACAAGTATTTTAGGGTGAATTACTCTTCCTCCAAAAATTAATCGAAATGCATCTATTCAACGAAAAGTGAAGAGTCAGGCGTGATGTTGTGGAATCGAGACAAAATAAAAACTTCGTTGCAATTTTCCACAGTTAAAACTTTATTTCCGACCATGGTTTCCATTCCAGAAACCATGGTCGGAAATAAAGTTTTAACTGTGGAAAATTGCAACGAAGTTTTTATTACATCTACTCAAATTTAATTCCAGGTCCCATGTCTCCTGCCACTTTTGGATTGCATTTAGACCGTTAGCTAATGATACTCTATCTTCATGACTGGATATTTCCCTGTATATCAAGGCATCGTGGGCAAATATACGAAGTTTACTTGAAACCTGAGAACTGATGTCATTAATGTATAAAATGAACAAAAGTTTCATCTCCTTGATTGAGGAGTTATCTAAGAACCCATCCGGGGAGCTAAGGAGTTATCTGGTTCCTAGAATATATATAACGATTTGGTATCTCTTTTAAACATCTTATGAATACGTAATTGGTGAGTGACAACAAAAAATCGTATTTATGTGGTCTCAAGTTATTGCTACGCCAATTTTCTTCCTAAATGCGTGCTTTTAGCCCAATAATAAACGGAAACTCTATCTTATCCTCTTCTCCCTTATCCACATCAGGGCAACCTTTTCTGCATTAGCCAAAGTTTTATATTGAAATTTCTTTTAACTATACCTCCTGTCTCGAAAAATGTGAATAGACTTATCACACTATACTCCTCACTAGGGCTCATTATTGATTATTCAAGATCAATCAACGGAAGGTCACAAAATTGTGCGAAAAAAAAAGCAGCTACTTAGTCGAAGATCATTTTCACTTGAGCAAAGGACGAGAAACGCATAATGTTATTAAATTAATGAATAACAACTGTAGTAGAAATGAACATAAAACAAAATCAGTATACGTACCTTTTTGTGCTTCTTGGATTTTGACGAGGCGTTTGATCGTGTTCATTGGGAAACCGTAATGGAAATATATTCAATTTTTCAGGCTTCACTTCGTGGAAGTATTTAATATCCATACTAAAATGAAAGACTCGTACATTTACCTGATGATGCCGCAAGTCGGTGAAATGCGTTGTACCGTATAATAAAATCTGTGGAAAAGTACGAGTCTTTCTTTTTAGTATGGATACGTAATGGAAATGTTGAGAAATATGACAGTTGACTGGAAGGAGAGGCCACACATTGGAAACAAACTGACAGTTAATGAATCAGAGGGCACAGGTAAGGGTAGCAGAAAGAGAATAGGGATAGTCAGAGATGACCATAGGAGTGAGAATAATTTGCCTGTTATTGCCATTAATTCTCACCGCATATGGTGCGGAGATGTTAAAGAGTACAATTGGAAAGGATGAAGATGTGAATAAAGGTGGGAAGCGAGATGATTAAAGCAGTTAAGACTTGCAGATGATCAAGCAATAGCAAGGCGGAGGACCAAGATATGGCAGCTATTATTGCTTTACTGAGACAACGCGAGAGATATGGGAGGTGGATTTGCCAAAAGAAAACAAAAATAATGATATTCTTGAGAAGTCTTAGTCGGATATTAAAATAGAAGGGAATAAAGTCGAGCAGGTGGAGCGGTTCATGTCTTTGGGCCGTATTTTATGTGAAAACGGGCATTTGAATGGGAGCATTAGCGGGAGAATTGCGTTAGCAAGAGAGTCATCATTTACAAGAAGGAGAGGATTTATGACGGGCACACAAGGTAAAGACGTGAAGAAAAGATTAGTGAAGATTTTAATTTGGAGGGTGGGTTTTTATGAATGTGAGATCTGGAAGTCGAGACAAGGAAGATGTGCGTAGATTGAAGGATTTGGAGATGTGGGTTTGGGGAATAATGGAGAAAATAAGTCGGAAAGAGAGGAAGACAAAAGTTTTAGGTTTAAAATGGGGAGAGCGAAGAGTGGAAATAAACTGGCGAAAATCCGAAAATGTGGGAGAACGTAGATGGAGCAAATATTGAAAGGCAGTGGTACGTTGAAGGCCGAGAGCAATATAGGAGAGCGCTTTGGGACAGCGTAGTTAAGGAAGGGAAGAAGGGGGAATTTACACAATATGAACGCAGAGAGGAGTTACAAATAAATGAAAAAAGAAGCAGGAAGTACCCATGATAACTAGACTCAAATAGTCTTCAGGAACTGTCAAAAATTGGCCTCTAAAATACATAGTATCTTGATTGATTCAAAGCAAATGATCCGCTAGCTTCCGGTGCAGTCTTCCTCAACTATTTCTGGCATTATTGAAATTAAATTTAAAATACTTCGCCTTTCCACATAAACCACTTTATTACGACCTAGGTTTCGTTATGGTATAACATCATCAGGTCTCCCTGATGATCTGAAGACCTAATGATGTTATACCATAACGAAACCTAGGTCGTAATAAAGTGATTTATGTGGAAAGGCGAAGTATTTTAAATTTAATTTCAATGTGAAGAATTTCCACCAAGTGACGCCAGAAACTGTTTCATTTCTGGCATTACTTGGTGGAGTTGCTTCGCATTAACATAAATGGACTTTCTAATTCCACGACAGAATTTTCGTCGGCTAGAGTGGCGCTGTCGGGAGATTCCGCTTAGGCCAGCGTACAGCTGCAGACAGCTATGCCAAGCTCTCCTTGCCGTACCAGACTATGCAAAATCCTCCTCGCCACGATAAAGTGACATCAATCCATCAGTATTTTCGAAGTACGAGGGTCATCCGGAAAGTAGTACCCGTTCGTGCCGCATGAAGTGCTGACGACGCGAGTAGCCGCTGGACGAGGTCAGATAGCTTCAGTGGCTTGTCTGCCTTCTCTGAGCCAAGTTGCGTGACGCTAGCATTGCCTGTGTTGTTTCTGTGATTGTTTACAATGTTTAAAAAAATTGAGAACGCCGCCAGTTGTGAAGTGAGGGCAGTGATTAAATTCCTCAATGCAAGAAACGTTCGCCCATGTGATATTCATCGCCAATTAAAGGAGGTGTATGGAGACAATGTAATGGACGAGTCGTCTGTTCGGCGGTGGTGTCGCAACTTCAACATGGGGAGGGGGAACACACACGACGATGAGCGTTCGGGGAGACCGTCTGTCATTACAGACCAACTGGTGAGCTCAGTTGACGAATTCGTGAGGAACGATCGGCGCGTCACAATTGATGACATCTGTGAGCATTTTCCCAATGTTTCTCGAACAATTGTTCATGAAATTGTTAAACACCATCTGCATTATGCAAAAATTTGTGCAAGATGGGTCCCTCGCGTATCTCAATGAGCTGGCGGCGAAGGACTATGCAGCAGGAATACAGAAACTTGTCACACGTTATGACAAATGCCTTAATTTGCTTGGAGATTATGTTGAGAAGTAGTTTAAAGTATCCTCTTTCAAATAAAATTTTTTATGTTTGTTAATATTTACTTTTGTGTCTTTATTTCACGAACGGGTACTACTTTCCGGATGACCCTCGTAATAATCCTGACGATTATTACGAGTTTTTACGTAATGGAATATAAATATATTTTCATTAATGATTTTTATTTTTTCTATGTATAGATGTACAGGTATGTCCTAATACTGAAAACTAGGTTAACCTCCAGGAATCGTATCCAGTTTTGTATTTATTTCAATCGAACTTGAGTATAACTTAATTGGTCATATGAACAATATGACAAAGGCGCACAGAGACGAATCACATTATGATAATCCAGACCTGTTCCGGACCTTTCTCTCATGAAGAATTACAGTCCTCGATAATGGCTTGTGGGGCAATGAAAAGCGTTTCTTGGGCATTAAATCGATACCCGCACACCAAGGATGTTCTGGTCGCCCCATGGCTCTTGAGATTGTGATGTTCTTCTGCACATTTTCGCAAAGCTCCGGTTGACATTTCTTCAAATTTCCACTGCGTTTACGTAATCTCGTTTTGCTTTCGGTTACAGTATACTATATTCTCAAAGTTTCATTTATTTATTGTTTTTTTTTCGGATCGCCGGATGCCATTTCCCACACTCCTCAGAGCGTAACTCATTCGCAAAACCATTATCATTTGAGATATCTCTTTTTTTTTCTTTTTATATCACTTTTTGGTTTCAATGCGTAATTTATTTTGACGCGTGCGTGTTTTATGGACGTTAATTTTTTCATTTCGTGCTTGTAACTGTAATTTATTCATTCATTGATGACTGATTCCATTCCACTGTTAATTATACCTTGTAAACAATCGATTGCTCTCCTCATTGCTTATTTTGGCCACTATTCTTGCTCTAATTGAATTATTTACCTTGCTTCAAATGGGTTATTTAGCAGCAATATATTTTTTCATCCAATTACCCGAGAAATGATTCACGTGGTGAATGCATTTTATTTGCATATCATGACACTATCGGCCCTTCCGTGTCGGTTGGTGCATGGATACATTTTTTGAAGCATTACTTTGGGAATTTTTTGTTTATCCTCGTTATTAATGGGTTATTTAAACGGTATCCTCCATAAATCCGCGCTGCTTTCGTACCACTGATTTGACTGACACTAAATCATTTACCTCAAAACCATTTGCGTTCTGATATCTTTCTTTCTCGATATGTTTTAATGCGACCAAGTTCTTCATTTGAAGGGCCATGTTGGTCAATGGAGCTAAAGGCGTGACGGGAACGCTAAGAATTTCTGTGGGTCGCAGTTCTATCTATTCTATCGACTATCATTCCCTTGGGCCTTCAACGATTTCCGTCGAAACATTTTATAAGAGCTTTAGACCCTTCTGCATTGGCTCTTGAGCTCGTTCGTTGACGTTAAAATATTTTCGTCGGGATGGACAAAACAATTTAAAAAAGGAAAAATTGATTACGAAGACTAGTGAAAATATATGAATGCCTTTCCAATCAACTGCATATTTAATATTCTAACTTAATAAATATGTTACTCATTTATATTTTGCAAGCTATATCAGTTTAAATATTACCAACCAATTAGCTGAGAAGCGAAGCATTTGTCTAACACCCGTAATTATAATAAAGCCATTCTTCATTTCGGCTTACTTCATTCCTTTATTTGGTCTCACTTATTCTTTTTCGACCTTTTCCTCGCTTGTCTAACGTTCTCCCCTCTATCATAGTCTTTAAATTCCCATCACCAATGAAAACGCTCGGTGTCAATTCTTTCTACTTTGCATTTCTCCCAATAATCCCCTCTGCTTCCTCACTCTGCTTAACTTCTCCTTGTTTGTTTTTCTTTCTGTACATTTCACCTTTTACATCGTTCTCCTCACCCACATTTAAAAAGCTTTAATCTTGCTGCAACGACCGTGCTTAAGTTTCGCACCAATCGACATTCAATATCAAAGTTTTAATGAAACGTTTCGTGACAACCTTAGCCTACGTACTTCCCAGCAATTACTTACTTCCTTGTGAAAGTTTCCTTGTTTAACGTAAATATTCTTCTTATATTATGGCGATCGTAGTCTAAAACTCTTTAGACATAAGTAAACCGTTCCATCTGCTCTAGTTTATGACCTCCTATTTAAATATTTGACTTAGCTTTTCTCTTTTCTCAAAATCGCATAAATTTAATTTTAAATTTATTCTCATCGCATAACTCCTTATGGCTGACTGACAAACTATACAAGTAGCTTGATTATATTCAAACCTAACTGATTTTATGAATTCTCCCCCTACTTCCATTACAATTTATGTTCCTCCTTAACTTTCTAATGTAATCCTCCACATATACGTTGCAATGTACGGATGAGAATGGACTCTTCCTATCACGGCCCATTCCATCTCCTCATTCGATAATCACATCTGAGCAGCCAGAGGCATGCACATGTTGCGTATAAGTCTCCTATTCTTCCAACCTGCTCTTTTTTCTGCTCCAAACTCATTGATTCTACCCGATTAACTCTATTAAACCCTTTCTCGAAATCTACAAAGCAGTCAAATATACTATGATTGTAGTCCACTTTCCTCTCTATTAGTGATCACACTGTTTCTTTGGCTTCGAAAGTGCCTCTCCCCTTTCTGAACCTAAACTGAACATCCCTAAAGTAATCATTTGCAAAAAGGCTCTCTGCACAGTTTTCCCATACCCTTAAGTAATTACGCTTGAATGTTTTCTAGCCGCTTCGGTATTGATGCAGTCATTTGATTTTAGTTACCTAAACAGTCCTTCTAATTCGCAATCAAGTATACTTCTTACTTCCTGGAATTACTGTACCTTCCTGTAGAGCGCACTTATGTCACCCTTCCTTTATAAACATTCCATATCCACTCACTGCGTCTTCTGGCAGGCTTTGTTTTCCTTATTATTCCCCGTTCAGTAAATTAACATATTATTAACATATATAGCTTATTGATAGGTGCCTGAAAAGAGTTTTCAACTGAGATGTCGCAAAGGAAATTGACATGCCCCTTGCTGGTAATGATCGTTGAAAAAATATTATATTACAAATATAATTTGGCTAAAGAACGGAAATTAAAAACCGTTTGGAACTTATTAGGAAGATATTGAAAGAATGATAGACAGCAAACATCTATAAACAATAGCTTATATCCTTTTTAAATCTCAGTACTAAATCAGAGCCATTAAGTATATTGTGATTCAACAGGCTTAACTTGCAAGGGTGAAATGATTAAGGCTATTGTCACCCTACTTATGGAGAAAATCCCAAGAAAATAATATCTGTTACCGAGGTGAATATTTAATTGAGATTTTCCATGGTATCGACTATTCTATAAGTTTCCTAACCTTATTTCAATTTTGCGTTTCCACTCAGGCAAGCGATTGCAATTGATAAATCAGTAAACTTGGCGTTAGATTGATATGCCAGAGTTACTGGCCCGGTTCGTACATCAGGCTTTGTACCACGGAAATATCTGATGGTGCAAAAAACATTTTAAATTAAATGAAACAATTAGATGATTTATTTGCGTATGTCCTCGATGACTTGTGCCAGTAGGTGGACTGATTTTGCAATGTAAGCCAAAGCAACTTTCGCAAAAAGGAGTAGAATTTATCAGTTTATTATGTTAAGTTTCCCGAAAGATGAACGGTAATATTAAGGGTGAGTCCTGCACACAGTCCTATGTACGTCCAAAATTAAAAGCATTGCATGTAAAACTTTATAAAATTAAGCAAATATTTTATTTTTACATTTAATTTGGTAATGCTGGCAGCTGAATAGCTTCAGAAAAAAGAGTTGCTGTTAGAAAAAGTAAGGCAACAGAAATCAGCAAGAATTAATTCTTAGACACAATACGGTGGTAGGTCTCAGTGAAGTGGAATATCCATTTAAAATGATATGTGATACATATAAACAATAAACACAGTAATTAACCCGAAGGTTGATTTAGTAGGTGATCTTGAGTTCACCCAAAACTAAGCCCTATACGGCGTGTGAAATTCACACATGAGGGTACGGGAGCCACTTCCTTTCCCTGTGCCGGTTATGGTTTGCCTGTAAGATCTGGCACCATAATTACATAGCTTGGTTGGAACTGAGGGCTTGAGAAACATGCCCAGGAATCAAACCCGGGTCCTCTGGTAAATATATATACATAAATATACAATATATATAGGGTATATATATATATATATATATATATATATATATATATATATAATTGATTAGTAATAACATCATATCTCGAAGTGGATCTGTTTCATGCTGTAGGCTAACATGGAATTCTTTCTCATTCGAATGCCAAAGATTTTAACCTTCCTCTTTAAATTTCTTCTTGCCGGTCGAGTTAAAACTTAAAATATCACTAACCTTGGCTGTACTTGCCCCCACTACTTAAGTCCTAACAAACCAGCGTTGTACTTAATTCATGTATGTAGTATTAGAACAAGTGATAAAATGAAAGTTGTAAATTAAAGAATGAATGCATGAAATTAAAAGCAATAATTTGATATGATATTTCAAAATCTACTGCGGAAATAAAATGTAATAATATGTTTGTGTTTTACTTTTCCATGCTTTGTTGTAAATAAAAGGTTTGGGAATTTACCTATTGCGTTTTGTTTTGTTTTCCATTAAGAGACAAGTTTTAGTCAGTTCATCAAATCTTGTTGCCATTACATTCGAGTGAGTATTAAATCACTGCTGCGAAACATTAGCCCTCATTAATATTATATACTGTTTAATCACCTTTGTGTGTTCAGGTAGGTTTCGAATGGACGCAAAATGAACAGCGATGTATTTTTTAGCTTCTTCTAACAGAACAACCCAACGCCCGACACCAATAAACGCTATTCATCCTGCTTCCCTTTATTCCGTCCTATAGACCTATTTCCCTCTGCCTCGTTTGCCTAACATTCCCCTTGCTATCAGAGTCTTCAATATCTCATTGCCAATTCAAACGCTTTGCATCCATCTTCCTTGCTTTCAATAGATTTCTCCTTTCTCATCCTCCAACTTGCCGAGTAATTCTTCCTTTCTGTCGACTATGTCTTTCCCGTCCTTTTCACACCCACATTTCAACAGCCTCCAATCTACGTCAATAATTTTGTATTGCATTAACGCTCATGTCTCAGCGTCTTACCAAACCACTCTTAATATTAAAGTTTTCATTAATCTTTTCATAACATCCTTACTCAGCATCACAGTCATCAATTCCCTCCACCTTGTGAAGGCTTTGTCCAACGCAATTATTCTCTTTATGCCCCCACTACTTGGACCATTTTGGTTCAAAACACTTCCAGGATGGTAAGTCATTCTACCATCTCTAATTTATACCATCTTTTTTTATGTATATCTTAGCGTCCCTCTGAAATACACCTCTTAGTGCTTTGGTTTTACCCTCTCTTTGTTTAAAATCTTCTGCTTGGGAACATTTCAAAAGTTGCAGCTACTAAAATCAATGGTTTTTCTCAATTACCAGGTATAATAAAGATACCGAGCTGCATTTTTGACTCCATACTTCTCAAATAATTCATTTTCAACTCTATCGCAATTCTATGATCAAGCATACGACCGTAAGCCGCTTATTGTATTTTATATGCTACACTGAAAACTGACGCATTGAATCTGGTTCTGTATTCACAGCAGAAGATTCCTCTTAATTTATTGAAATTGAGAATGAATTTATGGACCCCTGTTTAAGCTGCCCTTCTTCAGGCGAGGATTTGTGAGAGGTTTACTCCCTTATCTTGAAACACTTTCTGAGAAACTAATTGCAACTTCGTTGCGCTTTTCGTGGCACGCTGAAATATGCAAACTCTCTGCAAGGTTTTGGAATCTATTAAGTATTAAGTTAAAACGTAAAAAGTTTTGCTTCGCACACTCATGTTTGTTTAAAGGTATTTTACGTGAATTTTTGCAATTTACACTTTTTCTAATATGTAATAGCAAGTGCTAAATTCCAAATGAGTGGTGCAAGCGTGAATTTTAATTCTTTATTGATGGAAGGGCATCAATATTCGTCCATCTATATTTAAAATAAATTCTGTCATTTAATAGACACGAATAAAATTTAATAAACACAGATTCCCATGGACAAAATTTCAAAAAATTTAAAATATTCAAGTATTCCTTTACGATATCAATGTTATTTTTTCTTTTTGTTTCAGGTAAGCAAGGAAGTTGGGTCTTTGCAGCCATATTCAAGTCGATGATTATTTTTCCTGTACGACATGGTAAGACGTGGCGATTGATGCCCATTGGATACCTACGATGAATTACTTTGCCCTAGGAAATTTACGCAACCGTATTACGAAGGAGTATATTTTACGTTGCATGCATTTTAATTTTACCTTTCAAAACTGAATTTTTATAATATATCACAAAATTGTTATATTTTCCATTTATTGTTATCTTATATATATATAAATGGTCCAATTACGGTAAAAAGAGCAGGAAAACATGTGTATACATATTTGCTCCACATTAAGAAGCGATAATCATCCCCTGAAAATGTTGGCCTATATTTGTCCTACTCTAGAGCATAGGCATTTCCAATTTTGAAGTATTTTACCAGCGTTTAATTACATCATTTAAACTTAAGGTAAAATCGCAGTAAACTTTAAAAAATGTTGACCTACCTTCTGTAGAATCTGTTTCTACCAAGAGCTCAAAGTAGCTAATGTTATCGGACGGAATGCATCGAGAAGGGGTCTTAAATGCAGCGTTGCTGAGTGTCGTAGTGTTTGGCCATCGTAGGGAGCGAATTGCTTAACCATCCGAAAGACCAAGATGCGAAACGGCGCCGAGATTAGCTGCATCAAGGGCCTCGGTTTGCGAAGAAATGTTGCAAACGCCGTGGAAGGGTTGGAGCATGATCTGCATTTGGGAAATGAGTTCTGTGTTCGCTCACTGGAATAAAGTAGGTTGCATTGCAGCAGGATAAAAAATACATGATCTAAGAACCTTTAATTGAATTTACTTGCTGTTTCATTGCAATCGATTTGATTGAAATAAAACACAAAGTAGTCATGGAGTCGCATCGTATGGACCGCTGGTAAAATACGGAAATGGAAAATTTTCTGATTGGCTATATCGGTGAACCATTATTTTTACAAAGAAACATCCAAGTCATTGGTTTGAAGAGTGCACACATTATCGTCGAATGACATGTTCTTGAAAAAAAAACAAACTAGGATTGCAAGAGTTTCAGTTGTCTGATTCCCCAATAAATCATTACATACGGGCCTTGCAATTTTTTACTGCCATGATTAACAGACAATTATTTTAATAATTGATAATTTAATAAAATTTAATTTCTTTCGCTGAGCGTGTTTATGTTCCATCCAGTTTTTCCCAAGGTGTCATTAGCGCCAATTTATTTGCTTAATTTTCTTCTCGTGATGGTTTTATTTGTTCAAATTTTATATTTTAACAGAAAACCTATACATAATATCAGCGATCATAAAAGAATTCTGCTGAAAACTGTCTCTAAACAGTCGGGCAATTGCTAGCGTGCTTTTTAGATGTGGCCATGGCATCTTGAAGCAGAGGATTCGTATTCAATTGGAGAAGATAAATATGGGCGTTGACTTATTTCCGAGCGCCGTTCAAGCATGGGCAATAATTGGCAGAAAGAAATCAACCAGCCGTGCGGTAAAAGAGAAGGAGCTCAAATTTCGCTCGAAGCATTTCCCATGCAAGCAGGCCTTTTGAAACATGCCTTTAGCCGTTTTCGACGTGAGACACACCGGCGAAGGGAATACAGAATGAGTGCTCCGCGTGCACCGTGATAGTCTCTTTCAAAGGATGCGAATTAAAATAATGCACATCTGATGCGAGTGAATCAGGCCTGTGTTGTAATCGCATTTTCCTTCACTCCTATGCGCTCATTGTCGCCTCGGCAGGTGCCTCGCAAATCCGCCTCTTGTCCCGGGAGTGGAAGGAACGGCCTGGCGATGCGCCCGCGATCGGAGTAAACCACTTTGATCTATGTATGCTGGCATATTTAGTCGATACATGAATGAGCATTTCTTTCCTGTTCTTTTTCATGTATACTCATGAAGTCCCTCCCAATCGGTAGGTTAACATCTTTATAAGTCTCCTTAGAACAGTCAGCTATGTGATTTCAATCCGCAAGTTTTGAAAAATATTAGATATACAAAGAGTCCGATTGCTTGCCAGAAGGAAAACACTCTCCCTGTTTTACGGATCCTGTGTTAATCGCAATGTCTTCAAAAATATGTTATAGTTTTAGAAACGGGCTTCGATGTAGATATTGCCATAGCCTACGTATTCACATCATTTATATTTAAATGGATTCGCCTGGCATTTGGCAATGAACATTAATAAAATCAGAAAATCATACTCTGTAAATGGAGACCGCATTGGAATGAAATTTTTTAGTCAATTAATTCTTTAAAATTTCTTTCAGGCTGCTATTGTGGTAGTCAAGAATCAGTTAGTTTAAGTACCTAAATTACAAACGTTTTCTCTTGCAATGTATCTTGCTTGTCCGATAGCCTTATGGGAATGTTTTATTGTGGGACAATCCATGGCCGTGTGGCGAGGCATAGAAAAACAAACATTCAGGGTATTATTTTTAAAACGAGTATGGTATCTAAGTTTTTCTATTTTTATAGAGAATTACGAACATTTCTGACATTTTTGATGGTAGTTATGAATATAATTTAGATAATGAAGTATTTAATTGACATTAAATTAATCAATGTAATGAAATTTCTAAAATCACCCCGGGCGGAATCGTCTTTACGAAATGAATCTTCTGCGTATGTATTCATTGAGCTTACTGAATTAAAATAAAAATGATAATTTTTGCTAGATACAGTTAACAATGGTTTTTGAAGGGTTATAAATTTGTCTCGTTAATTTAGGTTACCTTGAAATTTCGATGAATTTATTTCATGCATATCTGAGAATTCCACCGTTACGGTCATAAATAATTCTTTGCGAATATGCGACTCGTTATAAGATTTTCCGATAAGAAATAATTTCCCGATAAAATGGTATCCTTTTTACGGTTAATAATTTTCACTAGTGAGGAAAGTTGACCATGAATAACCATTTAGCCTGTAGAAATGTAGTACCTCTGCTTGCCGCATTGACCGGAGGGAAGGAGAATTTTGAGGAAATGATGATTCACTGTCCCGAGGGACTAGGACTTATTCACGGTGGATGTGTCTATGGCTACCTTGAGGAACGGGGAGATATGAGAAATGATACGAATGGCAAAATAAAAAGGTGTAAATGATGCGGGAGAGAGAGAGAGATGAAGAGACAGTGTAGTATGTGAATTCGCCGAGAGGGAGATAGTTGGTGGGGATTCTTTCAAATTGGATCCAGTCAAGATCATCGTCGTGGAAGCCATGCTTTTTGGTGAAAGGAGTTGAATGCGTGGGAATGGCATTGGCATCAAAGAAAAGAGAGCCGAGGAGTTTAATCTGGTGACTCGCCGTGAGCTGGTTATTCCGCCGTAAGATGGAAAGGGGGAGGGCTTCAGTGGAATTAAAAAAGTGAAAGAGGAAGGAGGAGGAAGTTTCGTGGAAACTTACGCCTTGGGGTTCAAAAAAAACACGGTGCCAAAATAGGATGAGAGAGAGTGAGAGGGAGGGGGGAGGGAGGGCTTGGGGCGTCAACTGAGAGAAAGGAAGCTTTGTTGAGATCAACAGTTCCATGATGCTCAACTAAGAATGTCTCTGTTTACATGGTGATGTTGGAGGAAATTCCTTGTGAATAATTCGATTTTTTTTCTGTACGGACTATCGTATCCGGCTTATCTGGCGAGCCTTCGTTTGCAACAATCGTCTTCAGTCTCATAATAAAGGGAAGCCTAAAGTTATTTCAATTTGTTAAAAAAATGGTTGACCTTACTTTATTTAACCTTTCTCTTTTGCCTTCCAAAGCGTAACTGACATTGTCCGCGTTGATTCGTGTCGATATTCGTTTTATTTGACGCCTTGCCTCGTGAAATCTGTCGACTCGAAGCAAGACTCGTTAATTTCAAATTGTCATGGAATTTGCACGTCCCATGTGTCGAAACTTAATTTTTTGCGATTTTAATTTTTGCACTCTTTCAACTCAACTGATGAGGGATTCCCAATGTTAAACTTGGCTTATGCTTCAATGAATAAGTGAGGAAAAATCTAGAGATAGAAGCTTACAGGTGATTAAAAACCGTTGCTTTCCCGAATGACAGTTAGTGAATTGTGTTGTTCGCCAAACCTTGCCTTTTGAAAAATTTGGTGTTAATTCCTCGACAATTAGTCCTTCCATATTCAAAGAAAGAGTATTAGAATAATTCTGTCAAAAAAAATTGGCATATTTTTTGTCTCGATTTTATGCTATAGATTAATCCTAAATCATTTATTCATCTTGAAATTAGATTAACACTAAAACAGCTAGTCATGCTCATCCTAAAATGCTAAGCGTAATATATAAATCATATTAGCAAAATAATTCTCATATGGTTATATTTGTATACCATTTTTCCTATTTAATGCTACTCTTTGTCTTTGAATATTTTCAATCATGATCTGTTATATTTCTACGCGGGGCGCTCAGTAAGTTCTTAGGAAAAATAGAAAATCGAATTATTTGGAGGTAGATTTTTCGTCAATCTAATCTCCTCTCAGCTCTATGCACTTTTCTTAGTGATTCGCCTAACTTTATTAAGCTGTCCAAAACGTAATATAACGGAATATCCTCAAAATAAGCATCTGTGATGACAATGACCTACTCCTTCGAAGTGAACGTTCCACCGAGCCATTTTTTTCAAACTAGGAAGTAAAACAAAGTCACTGAAGGCCAAATCTGGTGAATACGCCGGATATACGTAGTAATAATTCGAATTTTAATTTCAAATTTTCGCCAATCGAAATTGCGCAGGTGTGCACCCATGCATTCTCTCGATGAAAGAGAATTTTTTCTCACCCAAATAAGGACGTTTTCCCTTGATTTCTTTGCTCAACCGGTGCATTAACGACGGTTTTTGGTCTTCTGCCCTTCTGTCCTGCGAGTAATCAATCCAGATGATTCTGCGTGCATCCCAAAATACGAAATTGCCTTTATAAGCCCCTCTGTTTAGACTATTCCCTTGTCTCTGGAGTGTAATAGTGTATCCATTCTCGTCCACAGTTATGTATCGGTGCAGAAAATCGTCAGGATTGCGACGGAAATACATAGGAAAAAGGAAGCATAAAGAGTTGAAAAATAAACTGCAGTAGGAAACAAATAGAGTGAAACAAGAGTGATGGAAGACGCATTTCGAGGAAAGTTAACTAAGGAAGGATGGGATTGGTGTGCTGCACGGGGAGACGAAAGTGGTGACAGGATCTAAAAAGGCAAAACCCGTGCATATAAACAAAGATAAGTTCGAAAAATTGTTATTTGATCCAGGGAAGATTAAAGAGGATACAGGAATAAATTGAGAAATAATGGGAAGTACATTCGACGAGCAAACTTAGGTATAAGAATAACGATAGCTTAGTTCCAGGCTAGATTTCAAACTAGAGAAAAATACTGAAATCAAATAGCGCCGGGGGGAAGTTGAATTCCCGCGGAACTACTTAACAGTTTAAGAAAAAGTGGGAGGAAGAGTTCAAATGACTAATTCGTACCATTTATGAGGAGCCCGGATCCCGGTGAATGACTCCGGAATATTTCATCAGATCAGTGTAATTACCTAATTTTCGAGAAAAAGAAAAGATAAGTTAAATATTGAAGTAGGAGTTCATCAACTAGTGTAGGGGAATGAGATTACGTATGTCGGAAGTGTTTTCATCAAAATAGTCTAAGCAGTAGGGGCATGAGAATAATAATTGCGTTAATAGAAGAAGCTTTCACAGGCAGGATGGAATTGATGAAAGTAAATTTGAATAAGGCTCGTTAAAACTTTGATGTGCGCTGTGATTTTGTACGGCGCCAAAACATGATCTTCAAAGTATGATGTTAATTTGAGTTTTTTGAAAGGATTGAAGGGAGAATTCAATGCGGTAGTAATTGAATGAGAATAAATGAACACAAAACAAAGGTTATGGGCTTTTAGAGAAAAAGTGAGGCTAAGTGAAATATTAAAATAGGAGTTCATAAACTAGAGCAGGTGGAACTCTTTACATATCTGGGAAATGTTCTGGACCAAAATGGCCAACGTAGTAGATATATGAGGAGAAGAATCGCGTGAGGTAAAGAGGCTTTCACAATGAGGAGGGAACTGATGACAGGAGCGTTGAGTAGGGATGCTACGAAGAGGCTCGTCATACCTTTGATACATATAAACTGCGGTCACTGAAGACGTGAAAACATGGTCATATAAGCAAGATGAAACGCATAGATTGAATGCTTTTGAAATATGGATTCGGAAAAGGATGGAAAGGGTCAAATGGGCATGAATTAAAACAAAGCAGGAATTGCAACAATTTCAGAGCGTAAAAAATCATTCGCCTTGACTGGGATCCCGGTCAAGGAGGATAAGTTTTACACTCTGAAATTGCTGCATTGTAATCCATGTTAACGGATGACTCCGTCAAAAATTTACTGTCGCGGCATCTCCCTCATTTTCTTGGCAAAGGAGGAAGTGCATGGTGAAGGATGAGAGTGGATTGTTGGGGGAATTCCAAAGGATGCAAGAAAGATGGAATCAGACTAATTTCAGTGACAATGATTTTTAAAAGAGAAAATTCCTGGCAAGTGAGGCTGCAAATAATACGAATGCTGGACGTTATGAAGGGACGAATGAAGTTTGCAGAATTTTTTCGGATATCAGATAGTGTTTTGATAGGAATCCCAAGAAAATATGTCATTGCACTATGGTATGGCCTGTGTACATCCAAAACCTACTGGAACCGGTATGATAGTAAGCAATTAATTGATTAATTAATTATGTGTATTAATAAATTTGATTTTTCTTTTATTCTCATTCAATGCATGGAGCCAAACCAATTGTAGATAATTTATCAGTTTTAAAATATAGTCACCTCTATAGCCAAACATTATAGAAAATAAAAAGTAATATAATGACTGTCTCTCTCGTTTCTCACGTCTTTGAATTGTTTCTTATTGGGCACATCTAGAATACTAAACATGCTCTTTAATTTTTTTATTAATTAATTTCTAACGATTATGCGTGTGGGAGCCATTAAATTTCACAGTTGCCTGTTGGTGTTCCAGTAGAAATACATGTGGTAGTTATGATGGCATTAAATGCATGAGAATCACTATTAATTACCTTTTGTAGATGAAATATATGTTTATCTATTACCCGTTACGTACGAGTACTCTTAATACATGGTGGTGCTGTTCATGTACTATTCCCCGCACTATTACATATAAATATAATATATCTTTGGTTGGGATTGAAATTGGAACTGCGAAAGGTGGAATTTTTTTATTGGAAACGATAACCGTCGAGATCCTCGCCATTATTAATTTTTGTGCCCTTTTAAACGCAATGCGGTCTGGCAGGTACGTGCCTTTTGCAAATCACACCCAAAACCCAGAATAATAGTGTGAACCTTTGCCTGGGGCCAAAGTTATACTTCTACTTCTTAAAAAATAATCGGGTATTAGGTATTTGCAAATGCGGAATGGGTTTTAATTACAAATCTTTTCATAATTGTACTTATTCGTCCAAGTTTTAAAAAGATATTAGATGTGGAATAGGATATCGCGATAGCCTGAAATAGAGTTCAGCGAAACTCAATATCGATTTGGAAAAGGGGATGAGTTCACAAAACTCTGAACGCTCAATCAAATGCAAAATCTTTTTATACGGATAATAAATACTTTCATGGAGTGAAGCCTGAAACCATACAGCATATTTCAAAAGTATATTTTAGATAGAAATATACCACCGTCAAGTACAATACATGTATAACACTCTTCCTATAGCATTTGGAGAATTCGTTTTATGCCATAATGTTTATATTATAAGCTTGGTAGTATTTTCAGTGAATTTTTATCGTATTCTCATAGAGAATTATACGCGACCATTCAGTTATTATGTTTGGAGATCCAAGTTACTTTAGCAGAATGAGCCGATGCATGAATACATTAATCCATTTCAATCTGGAAATATCCATTGAATCCGAAATGAACCATCAATTATGAAAGATTGTAAAAGATTGTGAATATTTTCCGACAATTGTTTAAATATTTTCATAATTTGTTTCCAGTTAAGTATTTCTAAAATGTGCATGTGTCTACGATCTTCCCCAGCAAACTTCCAACATTTTTTTAACCTGTGAGTAAGGCAGATTTATTCGTCTTAAAAATATTTGTTTGATTCCTGCACATTTTACAGCTATGTAGATGATAGGGGCTCTTCCTAATTTTGGTCAAAATATATTGTCGACATTCGATAAAAATATTGTTTTCAATTGCACAAATTCCCCATCCTTTCACAATTATTTAAATTGTATGCTTGAAATCATTTTTAGAACCAATGCTAATTTTCCCCCCTATTTTGATAATATATTGCAACAATTTCACAGTGTAAAAATCATCAACCTTGACCTGGTCAACTCAAATTATTTTTACATTTTGAAACTGTTGCATTATAATGCGCATTAACGGATGACTCCGTTAAAAAGTTGACTTCAGAGGCATTTCTCGCAGTTTATTTGAATTTATATTATTATTTTATTACAATGGTTTTTTTTTGATAAATAAAAAGTTTTGCTTAGTTTAAGACACGCCAGATGAACTTATAGCCTAGTATAAATATATGAGGAACTGCTAAGGCATGAAGATAATTTTATTTCACTATTTCACTTATGGACCAACTATTTTCCCATAAAACTATTAGTTCGACCCAATCCCATGTTTATTGTAAGCCCGATGTGTTCTCATTTTTTTCTTGGAGTGTCACTTACTTGGTCTTTCTAAAATAAATGAAATAATTTTCTAAAAAAGATCACTAGTCGGCATAGCACAAGTTATTTTCTAGTTCGACCTGATTAGGTTAAAGGTTTGCTCGGTTCGTGCGGGCGCTAGGAGGCGACGTTGCTAAGTCTCCTCCCGAAGATACTTCATCGCAGCGCAACCCGGCCACGCGATGGAGGGACCTCTACAGAGCCCTGTTTCTTAAATCAGCGCCTTGGCGGCGGAATCATTTGAGGCGGCCCTGTCCGCCAACCTTTGAGGCAAGTGCCCAAGGACGTGGGGGAGCGTGCGATATTTATGCGGTCCCTCCGTCGCCCGAACGGACAGGTCGACTGGACACGGTCACCCATCCCCGGGAGTTACGAGGCAACCCTTCTACTCCCGTCCCACCACTCCACTCTCTGTTCCTCCCATGTCCAATTCCCAAATGCTCCCCGTTCTCGAATTATCAGTCCCGTTCCCCATAATTTTTCCACATAAGTCCATCGAACCATTCTAGCGCCATCCGCCAACGGTCTCGCCGCAATGGTAAAAAAAGCAAAAGATTTGACGCTTTACTAAATTTTTAGAACCTCCACCTCGTCCCTGTCATCCCTTAACCCTCATTCTCTTTTCTAGGCCAATCCTTCTCTTTCTCTCCTCTGCATCCGCTATTATACGCTCAAGCACTATCCTCCCTACGAAAAATGTTCATTTCAATTTCTTTCTCTCTTTCTCTCTCACTCTCTCTCTCTCACACACACACACGCACGCACGGTTCTTTTACTTATTTTCGGTTATTCTTTTTTTCTTCCGACATTCTCATTCCTTGCGCGAGTCCATTTTTTTCGCTCGAATCCGCAGTCTCTATCGCGTGTTCCTCGCCCATCCCAGCAGTCAATTACAAGGGCATTCCGCACGCCCCTATGAGAATGAAAGGACGCCTCCTGCCCCATAACCACCTACCCGCTCCTTCCCACTTTCTCTCCCTCTCCAACCCGAGCCCTCTTTCCCACCCAACCTTGCAACTCCGATTACCCCAAATTTCTTTGTCTAGCGAAATAGTTTTGAAAGCGCCAAAGATTTATCTTTTAACCTTGGCTCTCACTTCACCTTTCCCGGCTTACTCTTTCAATCTTATTTTATTTTATCGGTACGCATTTATTTATCTTGTGGTGGTTTCTGGATGTAATTTTGAATGTGGATCAGAGTAGGTCTTCGATCATTGTTCGCTGTGGATTACGATTGAATTCCTTAAAGCTGATTTTATTCGTCTTACGTCTATTCTCAACCCTCTTTGGGTGTGAAATTGAGACTTCATGGAAAAATTCTGGCCAATAGTTAGGGCATCAAAGTACAGAATATAGGCTATTCCAATGAGAGAGGACCCTGATAAAGTTTAAATATTGAAGGGGACGATCTCGAGAATGGCCATCTTAAGAGTACTAGTAAACAAAATTGTTAAAAATGCGTTCAGCCACTCTTGGTAAACTGATGGTGTCAAAAATTAAAATTTTACTTTGAAAACCAATAATTTTTGACATAGACTGTTGGCCGATGAAAGGCAATATGGATTACAGTGCGAACTCAATTTTATTCGAAAGTAAAAGAACTAGAGAAAATCGGTATGAATCCAATGTCGCTAAAAATGAGACGCAAGAAAAGGTTGAGGGAATGGACGGAGAAAGTAATTCAATAGAAAAACGCGTATATGGGTTTAGGTTAAAACAATCATGGTCCCGGAAATAATTAGAGAATTAAAGTAAATGAAACTATGGAAGAGATTTTGATAACTACTTTGAGTGTAAAGATAATCAAGCATAAAATATATAAATTGAGAAATAACCTTGATTGATTTTGAATGACCTAAACAAGGAGTTCAATGTCTCAATGGACCCATTTGCCCAGACAATACTCTACGAGGTAGCACTTCGTTCAAGCGGAAATTCTCCCTTGTGATGGGCACCTTCATCCCTCATAAAATATGAACAGGAGATTAAACTCTCTACCTGAATGATTCATGATGAAAATTTCAATAAAATTATGAGAAATTAATTGTTTTCATCAAGCATCACCTGTTCTGACCTTCATAATCCCCCAGCCGGCCGGCATGCTGAAACACATGTTCCCCTCTGTCGAACTAATGGGGCTTATAGCGCATGTATTCCCGTTATCTAGACATATATATGGAATAATACAGCATAATTAAATCATAAACTATGCTAGACGACTAAGTGAACCTTGGAACTAAAGCCCTAGGGAAGGAGATCCGCGGTACCATTTGCTCTAACAGATAAATCATTACCAACGTATCACAACCCTCGATCTTTATTTTTAAGTGCTGGAAAAATAAACCTTTGCTTATCGGGGATATAAAATATTGCTAAAATTTTTCTCAAGTTTGTGTTTTCCATTGTTACCATGAAACGTTTAATTTCATATTTGATATTTGTGAAGGTTCGGAAGAAACATTTGGTCTTTGGAATTATAAAGACTTCAAGAAGGCACACAATTTTCCTCAGGTTTGAGCTGTTACATTCGGGAAATATCCAGATGGGGGACACTGATTCAATGTACCCTTTTATCTAAGTTTGTCGATTGGATATGTTATACGGATTTATCATTGAATAAAATATTTTCTGGATTTGATACTAATAAACCCATTCATTAGTATTTCAAAGAAGTCTCCAGAAGCTTTGGAATATCATTGGAAGGTTTCCGGATAAAATACTAAAATTTCTACAGAAAATATTTTCCTTTATCGTTGACGTTACACGGAACCTAAAGAGCATTTTAAACGGATGCCCGGCAAAAAACCTCCCAATTTGTTACTTTCGTTTCCGTCGAAAGGGTTCGGCAGTTTAACTCAATCCCAATCTGGATGAGGAACGTGACGGGCATTCCATAAGAGGTGGGTATGCAAGTTCCCACCCGTAAATCAAATTTCCGTTCGGGGAAGCGCTATTGCTCCCTCTCTTGTTTAAACACCTGCATCGGATCGCGTTCGGTCTCGTCGCGACCCGCGTCTCCTCCGCCTGCTAACACCACCACCACCGGCACCGGCCGGGCGTAAGGCCGGGACTTATGATCGCCGTTAATCAACTGCGGAAGACGCGAAAAGGGATTCTCGTCACAACTCATTTGCTCTCGCACCCTTCCCCCCTCGCTTCCCAACCGATAGAGGAGGGGTTGGCACCACTGCCTTTTACACCCCCCCCCACCTTCCACTCACCCACCCTTCTCCTTTTCGAAAACCTTCCTTTTTTCTCATCTCCACCAGAACATTAAGAACACAGTCAACTCCATTGCCTTCAATCGATGGCCGTCGTTTAAAGGTTTCGCCCGGTTGCATCCCTTCCTTCCTCCCCTGCTTCACCATCCCAATCTTTCTTCTTCTTCCCAGCTTCCACACACCCCACCCCAACACACACACCCTTATATAGTGAACACAGATGATTAGTCATAATCTTCGCGAGATATCATCTTCTTCTCTTCCGACATTTTCCTGAACCCCTTTCCCTCGCCCCTCTTCCCAGAAATCCCATCCCGACGGCCACCCCTCGATTCTATCTACCTTCTCCCACCAGCGCTCCTTCTGGGAGAGGAGCTTCCTTTTCATTCCCCGGTGCTATTACATCCTCTCGCGACCCCTGGGGATTCCGCCCTCCCTGCCTTAACCCCCTCCTTCCCGAGCCCACCACGCCACCTCTCGCTCTACCTCCCCGCACCCGAAGCACTTCCCCCTCGCACCTAAACTCTTCACCTTCGACTGTGTCTCAGTTCCTCTTCCATTCCGCGTGTCCTATTAATGCGTTCGGAAATTGTTGACTTATTTCATCTCGAATTGACGTAAATGCGTTATTTAATCATGTTCTCGTTTAAATTCGTGTAGGAAATGTTGGGGAATGGATGGGAACCGTAGAACTCCGCCTCAATAGCGAATGGCATGATAAGAGAGAGGGAGCAAGACATTTCTTATGATTCTCAAGGGACTAGCCGGAAAGCCTTCATCATTGATAGGATATAATGACTTATTGATATTCTCCCTCCACTAAAAATTGGCACTTTGATATCGTTTTAAAGGAATCGTTCCATCTATAGTTCTCTCATTCCAGTAGTGGGCGTGTTAAGGAATTTGGATCCAATAATGTGAAATCCTAGAATATATATACTTGTTTCGTTGACAATATATGTATATATTCATCTCTATATTTTCCATCATAAAGGTCTTTGATGATAATGAAAAACGGCAGTGGTATGTTGAAGACTGTGATAGACGGGAGATTAGTAGGCGAGCGAGGAAAGGGCAGGAACAGGATAGGGACGGGATGAAGGGAGGAAGGAAGTACTCAGAAATGAAGAGGGATTTGATGTAGAGTAGGATGCTGTATTGTGTTTTGCTAGGACTCACAAAATATTCATTTGGCAGTTGTGTCCAACCAAAACCTATCATAACCGGGAGATTACCTAAATAAATATATTCACCAAGTTAAAATGCACGCAAATGCCGGCACGTAGAACTGAGTCGATTAAAAAAATGTATTGCCAGAGTTGATATATTCACTCAAAAGTCTTCGAATCACAGGGTGCGGCAACATAACTTCTATTATTGAAAGCGTTTTTGGCTCGAAAAAAGGAAGTTATGCTGCCGCACCCTGTAGCACCCTTTTGCGTCCACACAATGTTGCCAGCGGGTTTTCCACACCTCTTACACCTTCTGGAAGGTGGCACCCGGAATGTTGCTGAACTCCCTCGTCACGGCCTGCTGTAACGCTTCTATCGAGCCATTGTAACGTCCTCGTAGCAGGGATTTGAGGCAGTGGATAATAAAGAAATCTGGCGGAGCAACGTCAGGGCTCTAGAGTGGCCGAGGCGAGGTTACCACGTTGTGCCGGGTCAGGTAGTCTGTTACTCAGAGAGTACTCGCCAACATTGCACACACCTTTCTCATACCCATGTTTTCGGTCACAAGTCGATACACATTACTTTTAGGGATGCCAAGTTTACCGGAAACTGTGCGAACACAACAAAGTCTCCTCTTTAGCAAGATTTTCATAACTTTTTAAGGTCGGAGGGTGTCCTGAAAGTTCGGCGTCTTCAGCATCTTCTCTACCCTCCCGAAACAACTTGTGCCACTCAAAAACACCCGATTTACCCATGACGTTATCACCATAAGCTGCCTTGAGCATTGCATGGGTCTCTTTCCCAATTTGCCCAGTTTCATGCAAAATTTGATGGCGTAGCGCTGTTGCAATACCCGGTTCATGACGGAGCGTCACGAGTTCACGTTATAGAGGTTTCGCAAACGAACGATTCGCACTCCGCAAAGGCTGGAAGCCAACTACTTTCAACATCCAGGATTTACTGAGACTCTCCTCCCTCGAACCCAGGCAGAAAAACCGCCGCCCATCCGTCCGTCTATATGAGAAAAAATTAGTCACAGCACTCTTGGGGTAGACCTAGTATATACATATGCCTTCGCCACTTTGCTCCTGATTTCAAATATTTAAAGTGGATGTTTTTCCCATGTCCCTTTCAACCTGGTCCTTGCACCCTCTTCCACACACCATTATGGTGAATCGCAGGATATTTGTAATAAATAAAATGAAAAAATCGGCGTCAATCGAAAAAATCTGCGGCATTCATCATTCGCTTCAAACCAAAAAATACCCCTTATTAGTATCAGTTGTTCGGTAATGGATTTTATATTTGGCTACAATAAGGGCTTTAGAATAACCTAGGCTAAGTTGATCACACGTGCAGGCATCGATCACTATTTTATCTCTGAGAAAACGAAATCTTGCTTTCACTTCTCTCCTTCTAGTCATCCCCACGCTAAAACCACTCTCTCTCACATTTATCCCGAAAACGTCATTTCCCTTCGTTCGCCGAAGACCGCATAACCGTGGAAACGTATAAATAGCGCAGAGTTAGGTAGAAGAATGAACGAAGAGTTGAATGAGAACTAAGGTGGGGTTATAATAGAGCGAAAGAAGCGTGGTTAAAGACACAATGCGGTGATATGGAATGCTTAGAAAAATAGGTTGAATTATTTTCCCTGTTTAGGCAGGTGAACTCACGGTCAGGAGGTAAGAACGGAAAATCCGTGGAAAAAATGAAAGATAAATCAGAAAAATTACTAAATGAACCACGAACAATTCAAGAGAGATACAAGGACTATACGGAGGAACAATTTTGTCGGGACATTAGGCCAAAAAGCTAAGTCATTTAAAGGGAATAAGATGTAGCTGAGGATTGCTTAGCCTCAGGCGTACTTTATGGAGGAATAGAAAGGGTATTGAGGGAATTGAAATCAAATAAGGCTGTGGGGAAACATAAAATTCACGCAGAATTACTTAAGGGCTTAGAAAAACGTGGGAAGAAGGGTTTTAATGGACCAATTCGTAGCATTTATGAGGGTGGTATTAGGCCGGAAGATTTCATCATATCAATGTTAAATCCCATCTAAAAAAGTTAAGGCAGTATTAACGTGATGGAACCCTGAGTTTCACTTCGCCCACAGGTAAAGTGGTACTCAGAATAAGAGGAAGGAGAGAAGGGCAATTAATTACTTAAAGGATGATCAGTTAAGGTGCAAAAAGTGGAGAGGCACTGTTGAAGCCACAGCAAGAGTGTGGTTACTAGTTGAGAGAAACATGGACTACAGTGATAGTATATTTCACTGCTTCGTAGATTTCGAGAAGGCGTTTCATAGAGTGAATTAGGTAGAATAAATAAAAATATTGCAGAAAATAGGAGTAAATTCAAGGAATAGGAGATTAATCTGTAACCACATCTCAGACTACTCAGTTGCGAGTGGCGGATAGAGAGTCGAGATGGGCGACAATGTATTTTAGGACGGGGGGTAGACTTCGGAAGAGGGGCGAGACAAGGGCTTCAATAGTCACCCGTGCTTCATAACGTAGATGCGGAGGAAAGAGTTTAAGAGGCATTTAAAATACTGGAGATAGTTATGGAAGTCACTGAATAATTCATAAAATCAGGTTTGCGTATGAACAAGCCTTAATTCACCATTTAGCCAAGGGGATGCAAGAATTACTGGGACCATTGGAAAGTCAGTTAAATGGCATGGGATGAGAATCAATACGCACAAAACAAAGGTTATACGATCTTAGAGAAAGAGAATAGCTTTATTGAGCATTTAAATAGGATGTCATTAGCTAGAGCTGGCAGTACAGTTCACCTACCATGGAGGTGTGTTTTAGGCCAAAATGGTCGAAGTGGTGAGGAAATAAGAAGCAGATTTGCGCTAAACAAGGAAGCTTTCACTAACAGGAGAAATCTGATGTAAGGGTAATTGAGTAATGATTTTAAGAAAAGGATCGGTAAAGATTATATATCGAGCGTGGTTTTGTATGGCGTGGAAACAGTCGTTGCTGCAAAACAGGTGGATATTGTGTGTGTAGTTTGGGCAGTTCGCTTTTGGAATTGGGGTGTGGAGAAGGATAGAAACGGTGCAAAGCACTGAAGGAGAAACAAAGGAAGAAGTTTTAGTGACGGTGAGGGAGAAGAAGGGTTTGTTTGGAGAAATCCAAAGGCAGCTGGGAGGATGGATGCTCAGCGTTTGGATTTTGCGATGGGATGTTGAAGACTGCTGTAGAGTAAGCGATAGAGCGATTTAGACGAACGAGGAAGGGAAAGGGAATAGGATAGGCATGTTTAGTTCATCCTAAACCTTATGGTATGGATTTTATTCTTTTAATGAACATTTAACGGTTATAGGCCATTCAGTTCTAACCACATGATTTACATCTCTTGATATAGTTTAGTAGACTTGTAGTATGTATTCAATAGCCGCAGTGACGTTGAATTAAAATTAGACCGTTAATATTACCAATTTTAAACTGAGAAAATAGAGACACAGTCGCATTGTAATGCATTTTCGGGAAGAGTCAACAATTGAACGATCAACGGAAATTCTTTAAATCTTTTTGGACTTTTGAAGAAAATTTTGTGATCTTTCGGTGAAGTGAAGATTGACCTTTTAATGCCCACATTAACGGATAATAAAATTTTCAGCTTCATGAAACCGCACTTAAAACAGATATGCAAGAATCTATTGGGTACGGATACCCGACCACCTCTTTTTTAAAACCAGAATACTAGCTAACTCCTGGAGATTATACTTTGTTATCCCAATTCAAATATTTTTTCGGATACGCGAGGAATGATAAAAAAATATGTTAAATTTTGGTGTCTTCTTCATAAAATTTCTCTTTTCAAAAACCATACCTATAAGTATCTCGTCAATAATTAGGTGCTATTGCAGAAAATTCAGTCTACCACAAGGGCTGCTTAGAAAGAAACATACGTTATGGTATAAAAAATACACTGGAATACAGAACATTTATTATCTTCATCTCATGACTACATATCTCTACATCTATATATATATATATTCCCCGAACAGATTTAAACATTTGTCATATCTCTGACCTAGTTTTCAAATTCCTTCAGGATAAAATTCTGCCGCTTGAGATCGTAACCAACCGATGACGGCATCTTGAAATTTCTCGCCGAGGCGAATAGTAGCCTCACTTTTCAGTTACCATGCAATAGTCGTAGAAATCTGCGGAAAACTTAGTAAAGATTTTGCATATTTTGGGACGCCAGTTTTCGCGAACTTTTCGTCAACTTACAATCCTTTTACGAAACAAGGGGACGAGACTTTTAGAGGGCATGAAGAAATAGAGAATACAAATCCAGAATTCGGATCGATACCACAATTTGAAAACAATCCAGTTCTATCACATATGAATCAATCGATAAAAAAGTTGAATGATACAATTTTATTACTGATAATGACTGTTGGTGGAGCAATATTTTATGAGCAAATGGCTAATTGTATGACTTGTACCCTTAAAAGTGCTGACTATCCAGTGCTTCTAAGATTCACATCGAACAGTCTTGTAATTTTGATTTGCGTATCGAACCCCTCCGTTTGGAATCCCGCGGGAAATCATTGTTACGAATCGGCAGGAGAAGGCCCAGTGCTGAGAGCCCTCCCTCGTGGCCAGGAATGCTGCCTAGAGAAACGGTTACTGCCTAGTTTCTGATAATCATAACGTCGTGAACGTGATATAGAGTCCGACAGCGAGGTTTCTTTGCCACATATTGGTATAAAATGTCCTTAAGAGAGGTCCCTAGTGTCAAAAGTTCTCGAGAGATCTACGAATGAAAGGCGGAAAGAATAATATCGGTTGTAATAGAGGAATTCCTAATAAAATTTGATAGCATTAATAAAAGATAACATTTCCTGAAAGTAGTTAACAAACGTCAAATTGCACAAGCAATTTGAATAAAACTTATTGCTATAATTTTAAGCGGATAAAAAATGGACCGCATTATTGCTTGACACACCGTGTCTTGTACCTCTTTCGAGATGAAATCTTCAATTGGTTCTTGAGTCTAATTAATTTAACTAAAAAAATTAGCGACGAAATATGTTCGTGTTGTTTCGCATTCATCAGTGATTTTTTATTACTCAGAACACTATATATGAGTGAGAAAAATGTGTCATCAGGTTTAATTAGATTTTCACGAGCCAGCGATATCCTTAGCCTTAGGCTTCTCGTTTTTTCAAGCCTGCCAATGTGTTACAGAGCCAGAATTATTCATTCATTCATCGAAGTCGTTCGATTAATTGAACTGATTGCATTTATTGAAAGAGTGAAACCAAATTTGTTACAATTTGAAGTGGAGAAATGATTGATTCGTAAAACTGTGATTCTAAAAATATATTTGTATATTTATCACAGTAAAATGGTATTCTTTCATTTTCTAAACAAGAGCACGTATAAAGCAGTGAGGCTCTCCCCGTGGCACGTCAGCAAGGTGCACTAGATGAGGTATCTCTTGTTAAACTAACGTTTGCAGGGAAGCCTTTGAGCGTATGGTATGGTAAAGCGTATGCTAAGTTAAACCTTTGAGGACACCTTTGCCTGGCCGTAGTAGCACTTTGAACATAGCGCTTTGAATATCAAGCGTAAAATGAATTACTCAACTGACGCCATATTTATGACGCATGATATCGTTGGCCCTTGTGTTGATGTGTTTGTAGTTCCGCTTTTTTTAAGAATAACTCATAATAAACGCAAATAAATTATATTTTTATGTTTTCGACTCCTTTTCCCGAGGAGATTTACACACTACGAGGAGATATACAGCTTATGAATGAATATACAAGGAATATGTATTAGTTCACGTTTTGAATGAAAAACAAAGCATCGTCAGGTTCTTACATAATATTGGATAAAAATTATAATTTCTCACGCGCAATTCCAGGGAAATAAAGCTATAGCTCATTCGAAATAGAATAAATGATAGCTCTGCGTATCTGTTATTTTTCCGCTCATACGATCATCTGCCCGCGTCATTTCCAGTCCCAACGAAATGATTTTTACGTTACCCTTGCAGCTTAAAAACTAACAATGCTAATTTTGCAGAATCTAAGATTGGTTTTAGTTATCGTCGAATGATAATATGTAGCCAGGGCACCACTTTTAATATTTTAAAAATTTGAATTCCACATGAAGCTCCAACAAGTGCATGGTGTTGCTGTTATAAAACCGAGCAAAAATGCATATAATTGTTTAAAGAGAGGTTGGCATCTTTCTTCAATAATAAATGCACATGATTTTTTAGATATATAAAAACAATACTTCGTATTATAAGCTATTAAAAATTTTTTGCTCAGTTAATTTTCATCGTAATGGTTTGACAGGCAGTCGCACGTTGCACCACAGCGGTCGCTTACCTCCAGTACTTCGTTCCTCCCATGATAACATCACTCGGCGTATATACGCCGTATTAAAATTACCACTAATTTCATGAAATCCTACTTTATCTGTTTTTACCAGTAATGTTTTCCCTCTCGTTTAAGCAGAATGAAACTCCAATTAAGTGATGACAAAATAGTAAAGTGATTCCGTTGTCAAATCCTAGAATCAGCCCTGACAAAATCTCCTTTTTATTTGACATCCATGGTTAGCGTGTAAATAGGCGAGGGATTCACATTTGCGTTGACATACAGGGTTCGTCCGGAAAATAAGTGTACTGACTCCTGGGCTGGGCGCGCCGCTCCAGGCGCGCCCAGCACCGCTCTGACGGGCTGCGATTGGAGGGGGCTATGTTGGCAAGCGACGATGAAAAAGGCAGTCGGCTCTGAGCTGTGGTGTAGTGAGGAGCTCTGTTAACACGAACCTCCACGCTCGACCCACGTCACGGAACGCGATGCCGAAGTTTTTGGAGCAGCGTTATTCCATCAAATTTGCGGTAAAGCTTGGGAAATCGTCTACCGAAACTGTCGGTATGATTAACCAGGCTTACGGGGAGTCAGCAATGTCCAGAAACATGATCTTTCGGTGGCACAAGATGTTCGTGGAGGGCAGAGAAGAGGTCGACGACGAGTCTTCGAGAGGTTCCCGATGATGCCTTCGCGGGAGCGTTCCAGGAATGGGAACGCCGCTGGAACAAGTGTATCGACTCACAAGGGTCCTATTTTGAGGAATATTAGCTTAAGATATGTTAAAGTGTAATAAATTTTTTTTCCTGAACTCAGTACACTTATTTTCCGGACGAACCCTGTAAATGTAGCTGCTCATTTCTCAGATGTGATATAATTTCAACGACGCCAATAAACGTGAGCCAATGGATTATCTCCTTCGCATTTTGGGAGGCAACAGTTCTGGCCTAAAGTTAAATGCTCCTGCGTGTCTCACGTTAAAATAAAACTTAAGTTCTGAAAAATATTCTGCGGCACTTTTTTGCATACTCATTCTTGGAGTAGAGCGTTAATAATCGATTAATAAAATGTATCGATCCTTCCCATTCTCGGTTTTGTTCGAATGACTTGCCGGCAAATTGTCCTAACATAAAAATGCTCTATCCGCGATCGACAGGTAAGAATTAGGTTAAAAAAGCCTTCCACTTGCAGGGATTTATCTTCATGTGCGCAATGCCCCGAAAACTACCACTAGGGCGTTTGGTAGGCCTTTAAAGGCTCCAGTCATGCATTCACAGGTAGACGAGTTCACACATGCTTATGAATTTATATTTGCTATTTTACGCAAATACCTATCAAATAACTCTTTTTGCAACTGAAAATGTTCCGATGGAGTGATATTTCCAGGTTTGGGTGCCTCCCGACCAATCGGTGAAATCTGATATCTTCTGGCAAATGATTACTTTCTTCAAAACCTACCTTTGTCCTCTACATCCGGTCGGTCAGGAGAATCTACTGGGAATGGGGATAACCTGAAAAACTATTCGAGTCCTTTCCTAACAGGGTAAATACTTTTAAGAAAAGATGTAAAAATTTATGTAATAATGTGATTGATGTGTTGTGTGAAATTGTTTGTAACAGCTTAATTTTTAATTTTTTTTCTTTGATGATTGGGAAACTGATGGTAACTCCTCAAGCCGGTATAGGTATTTAAATGCTTGGGCCCCATTCGCGTTATTTAATTTTTCTTAAATTTCTCCCTGTTGCAGCATTTTTGAAAATAATTAATATATTTTAAAAAATATTTATTCTAAAATTAAAAGAAAAAGTTTACCACATGTTATATTGCTTAGTCTATTAAGTAAAAATTTTATTTAAGTTATATTTTACATTTGTACTTTTTTATTCGCCTTTTAGTTTCGAACCGCCGTTCTTAGAGTTCAGTTTTGTGTGATATAACTTGAAGCAATCCTCTATACATAGGACTGAATTGCTTTCGGGCTACCAGAACACTGTATCCCTCCTTATACCTCGTGAGGAGCACACCTGACATCTTCCTTAAGGCCTGGACTCCCTCCCGGTCGGCCGTATCTTTTCAAACCAAAAGCCTCTCGACCAATCTTCGTCACTTGAACTTGCACTATCACATCTAATACTCACTTTGCTTTCTCTGTCCAAATTTTTAACTTTATTATCTTCACTCAAAAAGCTTCCTCTTGGAATTCATTAAGGGGGTTATATACGGTTAGAAAGAAATCTAACAACTGAGACGATCAAACTACCAACTAAGAGACTAGACTACCAAACCAAGTGCGTCTCGACCAATCTTCGTCACTTGAACTTGCACTATCACATCTAATACTCACTTTGCTTTCTCTGTCGAAATTTTTAACTTTTATTATCTTCACTCAAAAAGCTTCCCTCTTGGAATTCATTAAGGGGGTTATATACGGTTAGAAAGAAATCTAACAACTGATACTATAGAAGGTGGTGAGGCCTTTTGCCCTCTTAACTATAATGACGAAACAAAAAGAAAGAATGAAGCACAAATGGTTCCAGAGAAATTAGATAGGGAAATCATATCAAGCAATAAATAACAGAACCCGAGGACAAAGCGTAAAGGCAAAGAACTCGCTTATCTTATAAGGATGGACTTGATAGATTTATCTTCCATATTGACTGCCTTTTCATCTAGCCGCAACAGAATGATTAGAAAGACTTATTATCTATGAGGCCTAGGCATAGGGCAACCATATATATTCAAAAAAATTCGATGTCGCCGCTGAGAAAATTCAAATCGAGGGAGCGGAGCGGAGCGTTCGTCAATCCGCGAATAAGGCCTGCCGACGGCGACGTATCACGTACTGAGTACAGCGCTGAGGGGTTAATCATATGGGGATTTTATTTTTTTGGGTCAGAGATTTGTGTTTGGAAGTTTCCTTTAAGTGTAATTTTTACTCTTGACTGATTTTATTAATATCTTTGTGATATTGATTATCACGTATCATGTGAGGTAATGTTATTTTGTCCTAGGCAAGTTTGATCATAATACTTGGGACTTGTGTGCCATGTGACATTGTTTATCTGCACATGCAAGTTGTTAAATATAATAATAACCATGCTGTAGAAAACTAGTTAAGAAGAAACCGCGAAGCAGGAGGAACTCTCGAGACTTGTTTAGCACTTGCCAATCGGCATTTCGACTTGTGGGTGAGATCATTTCTTGGTGCCCTTGTTGAGCACTGTATCCGGGGTCATTTAAGGAAATTAACTCGTAGCGCACGTGAGATGTTGTCCGAGGGAGCAAGTAAGTTACTCATCTTCCACGCCACCACTCTTCGGGAGATATTCTTTTCTCCTCCGCGTCTTTCCCTTTTCCGTCCGCCCATGACTTTTTATTTTTTTCCATTCTCCTTTCTTCGCTCGAAGCACTCCCGTCCCCAATATATCGCCCCCCACGGCGTCCCCTGCGCCACGCACCGCCCCGCTCCCACGCACCCAAACTCCTTTTTTCCACCCTCCCCATTCTCAACTTCAATCACATTAAGCGTCTCCGAAGCTCCCTGTCTCCGCCCGAGATCCTTGCTTCCCTCGGAATGCTCTCGCTTCCTTCGACTCGCACTCCACTCCTCCTCGCGGCGGAAGAGGGGTGTGAGAGGGGCCGCCACCTCTTCGATTACTCAATGCGGCTCCTCGCGCGCGAGAATTTGAATGCGGAAGGATGGATGGGGCAGGGGTGCGTCGGAATGTCTCCTTAGTCTATATTGTTTCGCGCAGCTCGCTCGCCTCGACTGTCGAAACTTGGAATGGAAATCACGCCCGCGAGGCCATTCATAAGGTCTTCGGCAACCCCAACGTCCTCCTAATGGCCGAGATTGAGTAAGTCGAGTGGAATTAACGACGATAATAAAGTCGATTCTAAGCATCAATTAATGTCAAATTAGGACTCAAAAGCTGTCCGGGAGATTTTGCCTTTCGTTTTCCTCTATATATTCCTTACTTTTTAAACGAGGTTTTTTCTCAATTTCCACTGTATAATATTTGCTCACTAATGAACTTAGGTTGTGAGTTGGAAAATTGTGGAAAAAAATTCAATAGTATTTACTCTAAAGGGCTCCGGAAATAATGGTAGGCTGAATTAATTCCAGTAGAATGTTAGTAATAAACTTGCTAAGGGCTAAGTAAGTTGCCTTTTTTTCTATTATTCGGCGAAATAATTTTTCCTAATTATTACTTGTAAACCTTTCTACTCTATCAGACACAAGTGGTCAAGAATAATAATTTTCAGGATACTCCAAGAGTGACTAAAAGGGTAGTTATAGTGGAAATTATTCAAATTAGTTATTTGGATCAGTACAATGTTCTCATAGCGAATATATTAAGTATTTTGTAATCAATAGGCAACGATTACTTATTCCGATGTGCTACATATATGATTAAATTTCTGTACAAAGAATGAAAATGTTAGAGTATTTTGTATTGAAAATTACATATTATCCTTTCTCTTTTTTCGCATTTCAACTCTTTAATCAGAGGGACTAAAATTCAAATGTGGTTTTAAATCACTTACTCGAGCGTAACGGAGTGTGGAAATTTCATGTGGCATGGTATTCGTCTTTAACAGACAGAATATTTTAATAGTGTGGCCAGTCATCACTGTTTGCGTACATGACATTGCCAATAACCATTATGCAATGAATTAAAGTAGCCAATTTGAAAATTGTATTGATGTAGATTGAATATCAATGTGTGTCTCTTCTGTACAATTAATTGATAGATATTCGGAGCAATACCCACACGTCTTTTCTTTTCCCTAAAGTATAATTATCAAAATTTACTAAAATAGGTTCTCATTGTTATTCAATTGAATGTTATTCAAATAGGAAATTATTCCCCTTCGCGAACGTTTTCATTGAATCTGGGAAACACTCGGGAGTATTATCGTTCCGCACATAGCGACGGTGAAGTAAATTTACTCATCTTTATATGATGCAAACTATTGTGCTGCAGATATTTTCCATTGAAAATGTGTAAAAAATTTCTGAAGCATATATTCACGTGCAGATACATATATGTGATGCCAAAGTAGTTTTGTCAAAATTGGTACTTTAATTACCAATTAGCTATATTCGCATTCGGTTACCAAAGGTTTTCATACTTTATGCAAACTGTAAAACGATGGATTTGCCGAATCACTCTAAAGGCAGGCATTGAAAATGATTCTGACGAATGAATTATTTACGCAATTGTAACATCAAAAAAATAAAACTTTTTTCTAACGCAGTCATATATTTTTCCGAACGGACTCAACTATCTCTCGACATTGTCAGAGAAATGGGAACTATATTTGTAAGCATATAGCAATTTCGTAACGACGAGGTAGCTTGAAAAAGCTTTTGAAAAAAAAATACGATTGCGTCGGGACAAAATAATAAAAATTATTCTTATTCGTATCCGAATTATTTATAGTTTCTCTGCTCTTCTCCATTTATTTCAAAATTAGTGAATTTAAGGATGGGTTCCGTGGAATTGAGAACGAAAATTATTTTGGGTCACTCAGCCTCCTCGTGGCATGCGTCACCGTGTTCGCGAGGAACATTCGGGAAGTTTTCTAGGTGTAAAAATGGATAAGCCCCAGCCTTTCCTCACTTCAATCGGGTGGCCGCCGTGGAAATCAGTGGAGGCGGTAAATGCGACGGGCGGGAGAAAAGCTCGAATTCTAACGCTAAAAGAGAGAGGAAGAAAGATCCACCCTCTTCTCCCTTCACTCCGCTGTTGTGGGCTCCTCAAGAATCCTCCAAATCCCCCAGAATCAAGGAACGATAGAGAAGGGAGGAGGATCCATTTTTCTAATTCCAGAGAGCGGAAGAAAGAGGCGGGATAGGGAGAGTAAATGGCTGAATATGAGGAAGATGGTGCGATTTCGATGGATGGTGCGGGAGGGTGGGGCAGTAGGGTGGATTTCATGATCGGTAGGGAGCGCCTCGGACTTCATGAGATTCTCTTAAACCATAACTTCTTCCCTTCCGCCTCTCCTCCCCGAACGACCTTCCTTTTTCCCTCCGCCGTGTCTCCTTCCTTCTCCAGGATCACTTTCGGGGTTCCTCCTCTGCTCCCTCCGACAAAATCCCTTATGCCCTCTCATCACTCTCCAAGCCCGCTTCGACCCACCCCTTTCCCTTCCCTCCCCGCCCGCTCAGCCCCGAAATTCCCGTTCCCACCCCACAGTTCACTCTTTTCCTGCCGAAGATGCTTTTCCAGAGAACGCCGCCACTAATCCTGGCAGTTTACCAAATGGGTTCCATGTAATTCCCTTCCCCCCTCCCCGTCTCTCTCTCTCTCTATTCTCTTCCCTCCCTTCCCTCGCCATTCTTCCCGCTGCTCACATCATCCCTTCCCCCCCTTCTACAACCCCTCCCGTCATCACATTAGATATCCTCCTCCCCTTTACCACTCGCAGTCCGAGTGCCTCCCGGAAAGAAATACTCCTCTCTCCCGCATTCCCATCGCTCCCCCTTGGTCTTTCACACTTCTATACCTACTTCCCTTTCGTTCTAGTCTTTCCTTTATTCTTGTGGAAACTTACTCCCCCTCCAACAGTTCAAATTTGAACTTATTGTTTAACTAAATTTTCACAAAGCATCAATTCTCACTATTTCATCCGTAGTACGCGTGATTTCGGTGAACTGAGGGGTACTTTTGATGATTTTGTTTGTTGACAATATCAACACAATTGTATCCCATACTATCCACCTACTACCTCCCATTAAAGTTACTTTAACGTTGTTTAAATATTTTTAATCGTTCTATTGAAAACGTTTTTTGCTGATTTTTTAGTATAAAATTTGTTTTTTAAACATTTGGAAATTTTGATGGCAGATTTCAAAGCGAGTGACAATTTAGGGTATATCTAATCATTGTTGGGCGTCAGTAGCGAGTGATAATTGTTTTTTTTACGAAGGATTATGCTTTATGTGGAAGCTGATTTTAATTTTTCAATCACAATTTTATGTGAAATAATTTTAAAGTTTCAGTTCATTTTTCGATTTTGCAGAAACGGCGAAAAGCGCATCGTCTCCCGAAGGATTACTCGCCTCTGCGCCATCCGGATTTCAGCGAAAGTTTTAATGGAATATTATTTTCAACACATTACTTACTCCAACATGTGTTGAGGCTCTCCGGGATTTGACGTCTTATTCTGGAATTTATTCACTGCGAATTTCCATAATCCTATTTTAAATTCAATTCCTTCTTCTATCCCATTTCCATATTATCTAAGTTGGCATATTTTTCATTTTACATATCTATATCGGATACGGCACTTAGTTCGAAAAATAGTAATATATACTGTCTAAAAGCTAGGGTATGTGTACAAGATTATTTTATTATAAACCACTCATTACGTCACATATGACTCGTCATAAGAACTGTTTAAACTGAAGATTGTTAACTATTATATGTATGTTAGGGAATATGAAAACGAATTGTGTAAATTAATTAGTTCAAACTAGGTTGCTTGTAAATCGTAGGTATTTATATATATATATATATATATGTATATATATATATATATATATATATATATATATATATATATATATATATATATATATATATATATATAATGGGCTGACTGAGGCCTTCTTCAAGAGAGTCTCTCTTGAAGAAGGCCTCTGAGAGGGCCGAAAGCTCGAACAATTTACCGTATGAGTGTTCTTTTAAATGTGTCTATTCTTTTCTATTTGTGTTATATTGTGTCAGCCAATTATTGTGCCGCTCGTGTGAGTTTTTCCGTACAATCGTTATATATATATATATATATATATATATATATATATATATATATATATATACATACATATTTATGAATGTATATTACATATATTATATATATATATATATATACATATATATATATATGTGGGTCGTGGTAGTCCATGGGGCAGAGTGTTGAACTGTTGACCGGAGGGTCCCGGGTTCTGCTGTGTGATTTTTCGGGTACTGGACCTTCCTGGGAAACCATAACCGGCACAGGGAAAGGAACTGGCCCCCCTACCCTGATTTGTGAATTTAACACGCCGTATAGGGCTTAGTACTGGGTGAACTCTACCATCACCTACTAAACCGACCTTCGGGTTTGTGTTTGTGGTCTATACATATATATATATATATATATATATATGCATATATATATATGCATATATATATATGCATATAAATATATATATATATATATATATATATATATATATATATATATATATATATATATGCATATATATATATATGCATATAAATATATATATATAAATATATATATATATATTTATATATTTATATATTTATATATATTGTTTTTTTTATATTATTACTCAATTTAATAAATGTTATTTTTTCTAAATCTTATGTGAAGGTAATGTATAAATAAATAGAGATGCATACATAAGAAGATTTTTGATGCACAACATATTGGCTTAATATCACTGTAATTATAACTACAAGACGGTAAAAACCAAAATTTACAGTATGAATATGAATGTATATTACATATATTATATATATATATACATATATATATATGTGGGTCGTGGTAGTCCATGGGGCAGAGTGTTGAACTGTTGACCGGAGGGTCCCGGGTTCTGCTGTGTGATTTTTCGGGTACTGGACCTTCCTGGGAAACCATAACCGGCACAGGGAAAGGAACTGGCCCCCCTACCCTGATTTGTGAATTTAACACGCCGTATAGGGCTTAGTACTGGGTGAACTCTACCATCACCTACTAAACCGACCTTCGGGTTTCGGGTTTGTGTTTGTGGTCTATACATATATATATATATATATATATATATATATATATATATATATATATATGCATATATATATATATATATATATATATATATATATATGCATATATATATATATATATATATATATATATATATATATATATATATATATATATATATATATATGCATATATATATATATGCATATATATATATGCATATAAATATATATATATATATATATATATATATATATATATATATATATATATATATATATGCATATAAATATATATATATATAAATATATATATATATATATATATTTATATATTTATATATATTGTTTTTTTTATATTATTACTCAATTTAATAAATGTTATTTTTTCTAAATCTTATGTGAAGGTAATGTATAAATAAATAGAGATGCATACATAAGAAGATTTTTGATGCACAACATATTGGCTTAATATCACTGTAATTATAACTACAAGACGGTAAAAACCAAAATTTACAGTATGAATATGAATGTATATTACATATATTATATATATATATACATATATATATATGTGGGTCGTGGTAGTCCATGGGGCAGAGTGTTGAACTGTTGACCGGAGGGTCCCGGGTTCTGCTGTGTGATTTTTCGGGTACTGGACCTTCCTGGGAAACCATAACCGGCACAGGGAAAGGAACTGGCCCCCCTACCCTGATTTGTGAATTTAACACCCCGTATAGGGCTTAGTACTGGGTGAACTCTACCATCACCTACTAAACCGACCTTCAGGTTTGTGTTTGTGGTCTATACATATATATATATATATATATATATATATATATATATATATATATATATCTATATATATATATCTATATATATATATCTATATATATATGCATATATATATATATATATATATATATATATATATATATATATATATATATATATATATATATATATATATGCATATATATATATATATGCATATATATATATGCATATATATATAGCATATATATATGCATATATATATATATATGCATATATATATATGCATATAAATATATATATATATATATATATATATATATATATATATATATATATATATATATATATATATATATATGCATATATATATATATGCATATAAATATATATATAAATATATATATATATTTATATATTTATATATATTGTTTTTTTTATATTATTACTCAATTTAATAAATGTTATTTTTTCTAAATCTTATGTGAAGGTAATGTATAAATAAATAGAGATGCATACATAAGAAGATTTTTGATGCACAACATATTGGCTTAATATCACTGTAATTATAACTACAAGACGGTAAAAACCAAAATTTACAGTATGGCTATTTGACTCGAATAATTATGGCGTAAATAATAAAAGAGTTGGAGGAATCAAACTTGTTACAGCTTTTCCTAAGTCGATGTTTTCCTAATAATCTGCATAAAATGAAAATATCATAAAAAGGTGTGAAAAACTTGAAACAATACTTCCTGGAAAAATGCATTGAGCATAGACGCTTACAAAAAACCGAAAGGCATTTCATTTTCTTTATTTTATTAGTAATGTAATTTAACTGACACAAAAAATGAGCAACTCATTATGAGTCAAAAACATGCTGGGAAAAACTCTAATGAATATATTAATATTTTACAATAATCAACTTGCTCTTTATTTTAATGCATTCACTTGTTCTTATTTTGCATATATTTTTGTAAAAATAAAGTAATATAATTAATGTAAGTTTTTTTTATAGTTTAGTAGTCACATGGTAATGATAAATTTATCAATAATATTCGAAATAATTAAATGAAAGCTCAAACACTGATTTAATTTATGGTTAAAAATTACGCCAAGGAAACTAACATGGTTGGCATGATCTAAATAAAATAATAATCGTGACCAGCAATTCATAATTTCCTTTTCAAATGTTTTTTACACTTCCACTAAAAAGCAATTAAACTGCACAAATATACTATGCAGAATGTAAATTACTCATTCTCGCGAGTACCGGCCAAGGAAATGAAGCGAAGATTAAGACTACTTCTTGATGATTGATTATATTCTGATTATTATAAAATGCCTCCTCCAATTTTCCTTATTACCACATTGTAATTCGCCTTTTAAAAAATTTTCTCCGAAGAAAATTTTTGATATAATCTCGAATTTTTCAAGCATATTTTTTCCGTGTGTTGTTGCGTTCTCAATTCAGCGACCTAATTACCCTGCTTAAACGCCACTTCATCATTGTTGTTGAACTTTAAGGGTCATTACGAATTACAGTTGCCTTTATTGTGACCCAAGAATCAGTTGTGCCGGTACGAGTAACAGTATTTTTATTTGATATCAGACGGAGTGACCAAATGAAAATGAATTCCACGTGATACATGATTGATCAATTTTAATTCATGAGAACTGTAGACAAAATTCACTGGTATTAGATAAAACAGTTGATAAAACAAGAATCAATGACACCTTTCAAATGGGACCCAAAATGTCATTAATTTTGTCAAATGCCAACCACAACATTATTAGCCATTACCTCCGAAGGCGGTTTGGATGGGTTTCCCTAGATGAGGAACTTTGGTATATTTAATTAAATGTATTTGTGAATATTGTTGCATTAGTGATTTATAATGCGATGCGATGATTATTATGAAAAATCAAAAGTCCTGATTGGCGGGTATTAAATTTTTTAGTAAGTATTAGGATAAACCCCAAAAATCATTTATCCAATTTTAATAAACTTTTGTTTTCGTTAAGTAGTGTATCCTTTTTAAGCTCTAATACTCCTCTATTTCTATGCGTGATTTTCATTCTGGTTGATTAATTTTTGTTGGAGCGGGGCATTTTCTGGATGCCCATATCGAACTAGCTCGTCGTAATGTCGTTGAGGAAGTGCTGGGCCCTTTCTTTGATCTCGTCATCGCCGCCGAAGCGCCTTCCAGTCAAGTGTTCCGTTAGCCAAGGGAGCAACTAGTAGTAGCTAGCCATTGGATGCCAAGTCCGCACTCTAGGGTGGTGGTTGATGGTGCCCCATCCAAACAGTAGCGGAAGAGCGAAGGTTTGCGTCCGAGCGAGCGTCGTCGTGTAGAAGAGTTTACACCCTCGCTTCACATTACTCTTCTATAGATCAGAATCGCCCTATTAAGTTATTTAAGTGTCTCATAATAACTTTCAGCCTTAATTGTGGTCCCAAGAGCCATGAAATTGACCGACGATGCCCTGTTTCGATCCAAAAACAATGTTTGCTGCGGTGATTGCTGTTTGGTCACAGGTGTGAACACAGAGGTTTCGTCACCCGTGGCAATCGCATCTAAAACGTTGCGCTTTCGTATTCGCGGGAAGAGCTAGAGCGTTGCCGTTGGTGGTCTGCCGTGTTCGCGGAATCCATCTTTCGTACATCGGACTTCGGACACTTTTGGATTGTCTTGCGGTGTATTTGGTCAAAAAATTATTATTATTATTTGTATGCTGCAGCTAACACAGTTTTTAGATGAACACTGACTGTAAGCAACTTTGTAGCGATGCATTCCCTTTCCTTTTCCAATAAAACACAACCTGACATCTGGAACTACAATTGATATGTCTTCAATTTCACATACTCCATTTTGCCATTAAAGCCCTTACACATGACTATCCTTACCTACCCCTTCCTTTTTTCCCGAAAGTTGTGCAATTTATCTCTATCTTCAATATTCCATCTCCAATTCAAACCATCTTTATCCTTCCTTCCAGATACCTTTGGGTTTCTCTTAACAGTCCCCTCTGCTCCACCACCATATCTGACACTTCCTCGTTTCTTTCCCTTTCTGTCCATGTCAACTTCTTCGTCCATGTTCACACCCACATTCAAAAGCATACGGTCTACGCCTATCCTCTTGCTGCAACGACCGTGTTTCCGCGCCGGAAAAGAACAGGCTCTACATAATCGTGAATTCCACTTCCCTTTCATCAATTCCCTCCTACTTTTCCATGCTTCTTTCTTATTCTAATTTTTCTTCTTATGGAACCTAATTCCTTGACCATTTGGGGCACAACTTTTCCAATGTAGGCAAACTGTTTTGCCAGCCCTATTTTATGACATCCTATTATAATATTTAACTAACATTCCTGTTACTCAGTATTTACAAAACCTTTGATTTGTTTACACTTCCATTTCACACCATAACGTTCGCTTTTACTCCGTGAGTCTCTTTATTAGTTACCTTAGTTACCTTATTTATTAGTTATTAGTTACCTTAGTTACCTGTATTAGTTATTAGTTACCTTAAGGGGCATCACGTATGCCTCTCCGATTTCTAAACCCAAACTGAGCATTTCCTATGCTCTCGTGTCATACCTTTCCCTCCATACCCTAATTAATGATCATAAAAACCACTTTAGTTGCGTAAGAAGTCCGACTCGTGGTTCTATTCATAGTCTTCGCATATGGCCTTTCCATTTTTTGAAATGGGACCTAATACTGATCTGACGAAATCTTCCGGCCAAATTCCTCCCTCAAAAATGCCTCGGATTGGTCAATAAAAACTCTTCTTCCCACGTTTTCCAAAGTCCTAAAGTAATTCCCCTGAAGTGTAATTTACTCCAACGGGTTTATTTGATTTAAATTCCTTCAATGCTCTTTCTAACTCGCCATCAATTACGCATGGCCAACCTATACTCATTTACGTCAAATCTCTTTATACGACAGCTTGAGGGGCTAATGTCTTTTTTATATAGTTCCTCTTTGCATGCTTTCCATCTCCCTTGAACCAGCTCATGTTTCATTAATAATTGCCTTGACTTATCTTGGATTCTTGCACGAATTCTCCCTTATTACTTCCTGAGAGTACTTTGATCCTCCTGTGATGTCCACCAATTTCACCCTCCTTTTTCATACTTCCCATGTACGAGTGCCGTCTTTCGTCATGCTCCTTTCGCCCAGTTGCCCATTTGCCGCTTCATTTTTATGTTCACATCTTGATAGCTATCTCTACTTTGTAACTTTGTTTTCATTATTCTTTTATTTCCATCGCTCTTCTATCTTCTTACATTGCTATTTGGTAATCAATGTTTTTCATCTTTCTCTATTTATTGCTCCTCTAGTTTCCTTGGAGGATTTTTATAAGATTCTATTAATTTTCTTTTGTACCCTTCTCAGCAGCTCGCTTACAGCCCTCGCGTACAGTTCCTGTTAACGCGTCGACACCACATTTCTTCAACCGCATTCCCTGTATTATACCCTTCAATCTCATGTTACACTATATTATTATTAATTTTTGATCTAACTCCACATCCCATCCCGGTGAACGGTGCTGTTCCTTAACCTGTGCGTAGCCATATCGTAGTGCAACTTGTATCTTCCTGAATCCCCGGGCGTTTTCCATATATACCTAAACCATTTGTAGCCAAAATATGTTTGTGTCTCAACCATGTTTTGTTACTTACAATATTAATTATGTTTAAACCCGGTTTCCTGCAGAAGTATATTGCTTTCTTCCCGTGGTCATTCCTTGTTCCTTCACCGGAGTCCACTGCCTAACTTCCATCTCGCTTATCTCACTGTCTTGTTTCAATTCTCTATCACTCTCAAACGCTTCCTTCCTGACTAATACCTGAAATTATGTCATCTAACCGGTCATAAAACCTATCGAATTCTTCCTCCCTATGGTTGTTTGTTTTCATGCTGGCCTGAGTAAACACCAAGTTTATTAGTATAACCATTAAACCATAAACACAGTAATCAATCCGAAGGCCAGTTTAGTAGGTGATGGTAGAGTTCACCCTATACGGCGTGTGAAATTCACACATCAGGGTAGGGGGCCCAGTTACTTTCCCTGTGCCGGTCATGGTTTCCCAGGAAGATCTGGTACCCGAAAAATCACATAGCTTGGGTGGAGCTGCAGGAGCCCAGAGAGGCTGGCAATCGAACCCGGACTCTCCGGTCAGTAGTCCAACGCTCCTCCCCTAGACTACCGCAATCCACGTTATCAGTACCGTACTAATAACTTTCTATCAGTCGCTTTCTCTGTTTAGCAGGCTTCTCGTTTTCTCTTTTTTCCTAACTACTACCACCCTCCGCTGCCTTACCCTCCGCTGGATATCATTCAATAATTATCGCTCCAGTAACCATTACAGTGCTTCCATCTTACCCCGCACGGTCCTATATTCCCCCTCTCGATCGCTCGCTTTTTTCCAAATTCCCTGTCCCTAACATTCTTCTAAAATTCCAAAAGTCCAAATTCTAACTTTTTCGGTCATTTTCTATGCCTTCAGTGCTTCTGTTGTAGATTTCCCTGCCCAAGTACTTGTATTTCAGTAAATGGCGTCCGCAACAACCTTTCCTCTCCCCCAGTCGACTATGCCATGCGTTCGGCTTTCAAGAGACTCACACCTGTACCTAAGTTTATCATTTTTGGTAGTGTTTCGAGCATTAGTGGTTGTTTCCCGTTTCCTTCTTGGATAATGCTCTTTAGGTGACACCATCACTAAATGGTCGCCCCACTGTAGTTTAGTAGCCTTATCAGCCGCCTCACTGATGAACAGGTTCTGCGTGGACTACCTTATCTCCCGACCTTCGAATTATCTGCCATGGGTGACCCTCCCCGGAAAAAATTATCATAGCTTCCTCTGGCACATATCTAGGGGTCATTAGAAGGCAGTATACCTTTTTCCACAATAAGGGTTTCCCAATTTAGAATCCATCTATTTAAAAACAAGGTTTATTTAAATGGCGTTAATCGACATTGCGATAAATACCCCACGATCCAAGAAAACGTCGTGGACAGGGCGTTAAAACATTTATTCAATAATTGATAAACAAAAATATGAGAATTTTGGGTCAGCGAGTGAATAATCTGATGCTGGATTGGAACAACTCCAGCTAAATGTGAGTCAAATTACATTGTTGGATTTGGTTGGAAAACCAATAATTATATTCGTCGAAATGGGTGTAAATCCATCCACTATATATTTATGCCCAGATTTAGCAGCCCTAATGTTAGCGAGAAAATTATTTTTTCTTTTTTTATTTAATTATTTATTGGGGAATATCTTATCTAAATTCGATATTATTTCTTTGGTTTTTTTTAAGTAAGATTAGGAATTCCTGTTGAATTTGATCCTTCCTGCAGGGAAAACCATCATTTTGAATTTTCATTCGAATCGGTGTAATTTAAGTTGAAATGGATCAATGTTTGTTTGTGTTAGCATAATGTAAAGAATCAAATTTTACCGAATTGGGAGTCATTCTTTCGTATAATCATTGGACAAACACGTATATTGGTAATGAATGGTATTTTCATCAATATGCTGTACCTTATTACTAATAAACTCCTCAGGGAAAACCTAATGAAAAATTATAAAATGATGAAGATCCGTACCATTAATAGAAATTTTCTACCAATCTATCACATGCACAAATTAAAATGTCAATTATTTCCCTAGGCGTTATTACAAATTTATATTATACGAATGGACTTATACACAGTACATATTATTTAAAAAATTTGCGTATTTCATCGTTAAGATGTTTATATACCTTCTAATTCTTGGCATTTAAAAGAATCTATAAAGTATCCAGATATCACATACAAATACGAGTAGAAACTAAAATATTTAATGTACTTGCTACTATTTTTAAAACTTCACTTCATTCATATAAGACTACTTCATTCCTCGCTGAGTTGTGGTTAGCTTAACGCTATTAACTAGACTCGCAAATACTCAAGAAATTTTAGATTGCCATTCTTGTGCATTGAAATCATACTTTTCCGACCATCTTCTGCGACGATATAAACACATAACCTCCTTATCACTTTATTTTGGACTCCTTGGAATTGCCGAAGGAGATAGCCCTTTAAAAGTGATTTGAAACCAAGCGATCCTCTCTTAAATTTTCTCGAAACGGACCAAGTGGCCCTCGATCGTGCCGGGAGCACATTTTAATGCCCGTTAAAGTCACCCATTAAAAGATTCCCTGCGTTTCGAATGTTATTGAGGTGCGCCCGCACTTGGCGCGGGGAGAGGGGGGGGGGCACGAAAGCGGCAAGAACAAAACGCACCCGCCGCCTCCCGTGGAGTGGTGTGGCGGAGAACACCCAGAACACCGGCTATCAGAGCCCCTTGATTGCCCGGAGGTGTCCCAAATAGAGTTTATCCCGCCACCCAACATTTCCGGTCTCCCATCTCACGGCTCCTCTTTCCCCCGCTGGACCAAAGCCAGGAACATCGCCCTGGGGACGCATTTGTTGCCCCTCCACACACCCCACGCCCTCCTCTCGCCCCAATCCCATCCCTCTTTCGTGAACCCCGCACCTCTAGTACCCCCTAACCATCAACCCCCTCTCCCCCGACTCGCCCCGATCCCACCCTCTCCTCCCACTATCAACTACGCCCCTCCCTCGTCCCAGCCATCTCTCTTCTACAGCCGAACCCCCTAGCTCATCCGAAGATTTCCTTTAATGACATCTCTGGACCTTAATGCGCTTGGCTCCCTTTAACTCCGGGCCATGCCGCCCCCCCCCCACCACTCCATCCCCTTTCGCCTCAATCGACCCCTCCTCCATATCTCTCTCTCCCTCTCTCTCTCTCTCTCTCTTCTCCTTTCCCCGCCCCTTCTGCCCCCATTCGCCCCCATTGGACCCTTCCCTCCTGTCTTCCATTATCTTCCCTCCTCACTTCCAACCCCCCCCCCCCATCGCTGCCGCCTCAGCAACAGCTCTTTAGCCAACAAAAGGAATTCATCCTAATCTCGCCATTGTCCCAGACGTTCTGCCGAGGTGCTATCTCCGCGTCAATCTATACTAGCGCTCCTAGATCATTTTTGTAATGCAGGGAATCAGCAATTTTTCCTTATCAATGCTCTCTTTCTCTCCGACGACCACTCATCAACTTTGACGTGATTGACTGTGAGAGTGGGCTTTGTTCTCAACGGGCTCAATGATTTGGCTTGTTTCCTGCTTCATGATTTCGCTTGAGCAATTAATATATATATATATATATATATATATATATATATATATATATATACTACCTTGATCAAAAAGTTCCCGGAATAACCACCGTGTGGCGCTCCCATCGTTCCGATTTGAGTTCTGTTTTTTTTGTTAAATTGGTACATCTGTTGTTGATATTCCCTTTAAATCTTAGTGTCATAACTTGACATTTGCAAAAGTTACGGTCGGTTTTCGGTATGTCCATCAGTGCTTCCTGCGATTTTTCCATTACTTCCTCTCGGCTGCTAAAACGCGTTCCCCGTAATGGTTTTTTAACTCGATTGAACAGAAAGAAGTCACAGGGAGCCAAATCAGGTGAATTCGGTGGCTGTTGGATGGTATTTGTTGCATTTTTCGTCAAAAAATTACGAATAATGATAGCACTGTGCGACGGTGCGTTATCATGGTGCAAAATCCACGAGTTTTCTGCCCACATTTCTGGTCTATTTCGGCGAATTGCTTCACGCAAACGTCTCATAACGCCCAAATAATACTCTTTGTTTACTGTCTGGCCTTCTGGCAAAAATTCATGATGCACTACACCGTTGTAATCCATGAAAACCGTCAGCATTGCCTTCTTTTTTGACTGAAAACGACGTGGTTTTTTTGGTCTCGGCTCATTTGGTGAACGCCATTCACTTGCCTGATGTCTGGATTGCGTGTCGTACTCATAAACCCACGTCTCGTCTCCAGTAATGATCCTTTTGATGAATGTGGGATCGGATTCAGCCTCGCAAATCATGTCTTTTGCGACGTCAACACGGTCTCTTTTTTTGCATGAAATTGAGGTCTTTCGGCACCAACTTTGCTGCTACACGACGGAAACCCAAATCATTAACCACAATGTCTTGGGCGGATCCATAGGCAATGTTCAAGTCCTCCGCTATTTCTCTGATGGTTAATTTGCGGTTATTGACCAACATTTCTTTTACTTTATCAATTTTTTCACCGACTTTCGATGTCGATGGTCTGCCACTGCGTTCATCATCTTCGATTGACTCACGACCACTTCTGAACCGCTCGTGCCACTGGTAAACGACCGTTTTTTTTAGAGAATCGTTGCCGAAACACTTTTCCAACATTTCCAACGTCCGTGCGCCACTAAATCCGTTTTTTGCGCAAAATTTAATACAAGTTCGTTGTTGCAAATTTAAATCCATTTCTGCAATTGTAAAAAATCGCCAACACACACAGAGATAGATGTACTCTTGGCTACGTAACTTTTGCAAATGTCAAGTTATGACACTAAGATTTAAAGGGAATATCAACAACAGATGTACCAATTTAACAAAAAAAACAGAACTCAAATCGGAACGATGGGAGCGCCACACGGTGGTTATTCCGGGAACTTTTTGATCAAGGTAGTATATATATATATATATATATATATATATATATATATATATATATATATATATATATATATATATGTGATACCCTTCGAGGTTCTTTTTAAATAATACTCTCAGTTTCATCTCCTGAATGAAGTATTACTCGTAACCACCGAACAATCACGGAAGGATCAGGTCTATTTTTCTCTCTTGAATCTCAATTTTTGTAAGGAAATGAGTAAAACCAATTTAAGCAGTCATGCATGCATGAGTGCATGACATGGCCAACATTACGTAATGTACAACATGGTCCGATGTTAAATTTTGCTAAGTGAAATAATGTTTACTAAAATAGCATCATAGGTTTAATTTCAATCAATTTCAATTGTATTTTATTTTCATAATATCATATAGTAAATCCGGTTTACCTTGTCATGAAATGATTACCGAATTCTGTGTAAATGTAACCGCTCATTTTTCAGTCAATTTTCATCCATGGTTATTCGAAATATTTGTGTCTGGTGATGTATCCCATTCTATAGCTCCAGGAGGAGTTTTAAAGAAATATTTTTATCTCGACTAATCAATTCCAAAAGGTGAATAATTTAGTAATATTATGGGAAAATAAGATAAATTGAATGTCCAAGATAATGATTTATTAAAAGATGCGAGCTTTGATGCTGCACATTGGTAATAATATTCATAGTCATACCCTATGTTGGTAAGATGTCATTGCACTTCTCTGCCCACATGATTTCATTAATAATTTCTTGAACGGAAATTCCTCGAGCATAATGAGAGACCTTTCTTTTTAATTGGACTTCACTCGTATGTCTTACTAACGTGTGAGTTAACATAAAATCATATCCAGTCATTGCACTTTAACGGGCATTACATTTTATATCAATTCGGCGTAATAATTAAAGGTATTTTAATGTACATGTAGTCACAATAAAAACCTGTGCTGCCGCCACACTGCGCCATCCATTACCGCAGAGCTGGTGGCAGATACAGTAAGCGAAGAGGAGGGAAAAGATTAGTAAAAACTTTTAATAGAAGCGTAGGTGTAGAACCTGGTATTTGAGGCAAATATAAAGAGGAAAAATTGGCGACTTTTGACATTGGGTTTGGAGGAGAATGGTGAAAATAAGTTAGACAGAGAAGAAGACAAACGCTGAAGTTTTAAATGAGGTGGGAGAAGATATGAAGTTGCTTGCGGAAATCCTTAAAAGGCAGTGAAAATGGACGCAGGAAATATTAAAAGGTGGAGGGATTTGAAGAACGTTAAAGAAGGGAGAATAGGGCAAGGGTAAGCGGGGTGAAGGAAGGAAGAGGGCAGGCTTTCCAGACGCATGAAGGCAGGCAGAAGTTACGAAGAAATGAAGAAGGATGTTATAATGCAGGTCTACAAGAGGAAGTTCCCGTGATGCATAGATAATAGCCTTCAAGGACTGTCCAAAATCTTTCATATTGTTTAAACCAACCTTATTGGGTATACAGTAATACCATCATCGAACGGATTAACCCATCTTGAACTCATTGAACACAAAACTCTATGGGGAAAACTGAAATCATGATTTTGTTAAAAATATAAGCCCAATAATTACCAAATCATATTGAAGTCATTTCATACTTTTTATGGGCATAATGAAAGCCAAAAGTGAAAACCATTTGGTCATGCTAAATTTACTTGTAATATTATAGAAATTGGTATAGTGCTCATAAGCCTTTATTTTACCTGAGTACTATAACCTATTCGCATTTTAGTGAAAAATTTAATTGGGCAAAGAGAGTTAAATTTAAACTTAAACAAGCAAAAGTTTAAACGTTACCTTTGGTTTTATTTTATTCCGCATATTTTTATTTTCTCAAGAAGGATCACAATTATGTGAGGCGTAAATATTTTATTCATTTCTCGTTCAGTTATCTAAAAGCAAACATAAATTTGCCATTTCACCGACTTGCGGCATTCTTTCTATTTCAATAATGGATATCAATTACTTCCACGAAGTGAAGCCTGAAACAATAGAATATATAAATTTGCCAATTTAAAAAAAAAAACATTGCAAAAATTCAATATTTTTTCACTTCACTCATTGCCAACAAGGGTTAGCGAAAATAATTGAACGCATTACTAAAGCTAACATCATTCCTCGTCGAATGAGACACATTTCATGATTCAAGCATGAATACTTGGTATGAACGCATTTTTAACGTATGTACTTGAACGTTAAATAGAGAAAATTCCTTTTTAAAAATCGATTAATTATTTTCCATTACAGTGCAATACATTTATATTAGATAATCTATCGACAATTGTTAACGTGCTTCCTTTCCCTATAGGCAAAATCTTTTGAAAAGCTTTTTCGATTAGTGATCGGTTTCTTTAAAAAAATATGTAGCATCATCTTGTCATTATAAACCACGTATGAATGAAATAATTATCTTCCGGCCCACAATATTTCCTTTAAAAAGTCCTCTTTCTTTCAATTCATGGTAATTCCAATTAAATTTACGTCTGGGCCTCTAACCGTTTTTGAAGATAGACTCTTTTTGAAATATTTTGCCTCGAAACAGCTGTCAGGTCTCCTTCCCATCCTCTTTTTATTTTTTCTAACCAATCTGGACGCCCTTATTTATCTCACCTTATCTAACACTATCTTTCACAGCCTATTCCTGTTCGGTTTAGATTATGCGTATTTCTTCACACAAAGTGCCCTATAAAACTTCCTAATCATCAGATTACCTCAACTGATCCAAATATTCACACAATGTCATGTAGTAGTTCACACGATGCAGTATTTCTTTTCTTTATGCTTTTACTTTCTATAAAGTTACTCAATTAATACCACAGCATTGGTTTTAAATTAAATGCGTAGACGAAGGATATAAATCGGTGGAAAACTCATCAAAATGGTAGTACGTATTATGAAAGATCTGGTGCTTTCCCGGCGTATTAGTTGGCTGAATTCTTCTCGGGTCTTCCACCGGGTCAATGGCTCCATAGCTGCCGACGTTTCGATTCCCGACTCGGTCATCGTCATCAGGGCTGATTGCCGTTCCGCCAAAAAGTTTCAAAACGTATTATGTTTAAATTAATTATCCCTCGAGTTATTCCAATGAAATGATTTATTTAATAACACTTCATTTAATAACCTAGTCGATGTGGTTCAATCCTCCGAGTCAGAGCTGTTGCGATAAGATAAATCATAGTTGTACCTAGCAGTGCTGTATTTTCCGATCTCATCGGAGATTATTAACCGCACGAATGTTGTCTAAGTATAGTTGTTAATCGGGTGCATGTACTATGACACCAATGGGGCAACCACTCCGATGATGGACTCATGTTAAAATATTTTGGAAGAACTCAGCTCCCATACCAGTATCTTACCAAGCAATACGTATACGGATCGAACAAGGTCGTATTGATGGAGCCCAGCAGCTGTGGGGCTAAGCCCACTGAGGCTTGCCTGTCGAGTCTGCCAGCGAGGAATCATAAATTTCTGTAGAATGCATAAGTGTACATTTAACATGTTCATTGTCTTAAATTGAAACTACATTTCTAGAATAATGCATAAAATGATTCAGAATATTTTCATTTGACAATCCATCGACATATGTGAATGAGTTCTGTTACATTTTACATGAAAACAAAATGTTTTCCTTATATCTTTCGATTTGAGTTTGGTTCTAAATAAAATAACTAATAATTAATTTTAAATAAATGAAACCTCGCTAACTGCCCAGCAGTGGCTACTTTATATTATTTTTTAAAATTTAACTAAACCAAAACTTTTACGACAAACGTATTCCGATGCTTCTCATCAAATATTAGTATGTGCAGTGTGGTGTGCGATGGGCCGGAGGAAACGTTCGAAATGCTATTCAGTAACCTTAATTATATTTTTTGTCGAATATCTGAACTGTGAGAAGATGTCCGTCTACTTAACAGGATTAATCAAAAGAGGATTGGAAGTTTCCGCGACGATATCATCCCTTCCACTTTCTTAAAACGCCGTACCCCTCCAGTTCACATCTCCCCCCTGCAAACTCCTGCCCCCCCCCGCCATCAAACCGCTCTCCTTCGACCGATCTGAGCATTCGAACGCTGATATATCACGCTATCGAAATCCCCTTACGATAAAGCATTATTGACACGTCCATCTGAATAAGCATTTCGAGGCATAACCATTTAATTCCCGTGTTTTTGGGGTGGATGAGGATAGGTAGGCGAGGGGAGCGGGCGAGGGCAGAGCGGAGGAGAAGGGAATAGGTTTGGGTTTTGGGATGACGTGTGTGTGTATGTGGGGGGGGGGGAGGGGAATGGAGTTAGACACGGGGAAGGGATCGGATGGGCGTTCGAGGTTATGCGGGAGAGAGAGAAGGAGATCCCCTTGGACTGAATTGCGAAAAGTGAATCTTCTCGGCTAATGGAGATTCCGACTCGGGAGAAATCTCCCCCGCTTTTTAGAGGGCGAGCGAGTCGCTCGATCCGGACGGGAGAATGGTTATAAGAGAGAGAGAGAGAGAGCGGTGGGTGGAGAAGTGCGAAGGTTAGCGTGAGAAAAACGGTGAGATAGAAGAAATTAGCGTCGTGTACGCGGGGGGCTAGGGGAGGGATTGAAAATATTGCGGGGGGGAGAGGAGGCGGGGGAGGGGTGGAATTGGCGTGACGGTTATGCGGGTTATGCGGAAGCGTTGAAAAAAATGGGAGCGGGCGGCTGGCTGACGGCGAACGGGGCGGAGCGGAGTTTTTTGGGGCGAAGCGGTGGGAAGTGATGGAGGGTGCTCTGGGGGAGGGCGGGGGTGTTCGGTGGCGCCGATATTGGTGCGGCTCTGCCGGGAGAGGGGAGGGAGGGTGGTAAGAGAGAGTGCGCTTTGGGGCGGAGAGGTGCGAGGGGGCGGCGGTGGTACCACGGAAGCATCTCCTAAAAGATCTTGGCACCGATTCTTACATTATGGGGCGCCGGGTGAAGGTTGGTGTTGGATGAGAATGGGGGCGGAGGAAGGAGAGGGATGGGGGCTGAAAGATGGCTCCATTTGAACCCGAAAGAGGGGTGTGTGAGGGCGTGCGGATTTATTGCTGAAGGTTACCAATGTCAGCTGGGGAGGTTTTGGGCCGGGAATCGCCCCCCCTTCCTCCCTTCGCCCATCCCTATACACCCCCCACCCCCACCGCCATGTACATATGTGTCCATGCATCTGGGCCCGGCACATATGTGCCCACGGATCCGCGTGCGTATAATATACATTAGCGTGAAGTGAAAACCGTCTTTACCGGATCCCATGATGCTCTTTCCTCGACGCTCGTGCACGGAGTGATGCGACGGGATGTCTCGTAACCTTTTCAAGACTGCGTAATCCTCTAGAACCGCGGCCCACCCTTTGCTGATTAATATCCCTGCCATTCCCTTAGTATATAAGTAAAAACCTTTATTTCGTGGGACACCGAAGCTTTACTTGCCGCGCACCTGCGTGCAATGGTACAAAGGATAAGTTATTTGCGTTGTAGAACCCTGTAACTAACTTTTCCAGACCCACCAGGATTAAAACTTGCACGGGATATCTCTCTTAACTAAAGGTTCAATGGTCTTGTTCGAGTGCACTAAAAATTTGTATGTTTATACTCATTAATGCTAGAGCAATGCGAGTTCAGCATTTATTTTTTGTCTTCAGAAGTTTAAGCAGTACAACGTCATAGCGCATGGGTAGAACTTAACGTTTTATGTGTAATCCAATTTAATTACGAAGTCACATGAATGCCATGTAGATTACAGCTACAACTTACTAAAATCTAAGCTGCAAAAGTGTGTCCGCAGAAAGTACAAGCGTGAGCAAAGAGTACAGTACACGAATCGACCGTACTTAAGCGTTATTCAATTTCACCGGAAGAAAGCAACCCTCAGTTGAGGAAAACATTTTCAATAATGCAATTTTGACTTTTAAATAGGTGAGACAACACATGAACTTACAAGGTAATTCTTTATATGACCTACGATAGGATAAATTATTGGGATTTGAATAACACTGTTACTGGGTCAATTTCGCAACCTTCTAGTATTTCAATAAAATTCCTTGATTCAATGATTAGCCTCCACGCCCTGGGGGGTTTCACACCCTTTAGATTAATAAGCCATTCATCAAGCTCATGGAATTTTCCATAGGAAGATTATAACCTCATAAATATATAAAAGGATTAAACCTTATTTTCCTAAAAGTAAAGTGGCGTTTTTTTGTATTTTGGAGGTGATGAACTGGAAAAAATGTTAGCAGTATTATTAGAATAACTTCATGCATAAACTTTCATTCAAAGACCTTTATCAACGGGCACATGATATGTTGTAATTGGTGATAGGAGTTTAGCTTATTAATTTCTAGTGACATTTAAAAATGTAAATCAGTGGATTAAATGGTTTAAAGCATATGCGCAATATGTCTAAGTACGCGGAGCTACAAATTCCAGGGAAAATTGCCGCCCTTTAGGGATGTAATTGTTACGATTAGAAATACAAATACGAGACACAAAAAGACAATACGAGATACAAAAAACATAGGGTTGTCTTTTATGTGTCTTGGGTGGAGTATTAAAGTATCGGTATTTTCCAAAAGAATTCGTTTTTCTGGTCTTAGCATACAGGAGAAGGCTACAGTGGTACAATACGTCTAATAAATTGTGTTATATAGCAAGGGCCATGAAACATTATTTTAGGGTCTCTAGTAAACTTTATGCTCATAATTAATTGCAAAATAATTAAGACAAAAGTTGTATGAACAACTAAACAATGAATTCCGATATATTTTAATAAATTGTTTTAGAGCAATTATGAAAATCATCAGAGCGAAACTAAATGAATATATATATTCAAGATTTTTACCCAATCCACGCCAAATGTTAATTGAAAACATGCATTTTACAATATTAATATCTATAAAATGAAGATGTTTCATTATTACGAAAAATTTGATCAAAATATACTATAGAAAAAAAAACTAATACCAAAGACCGGTATCTGGTGACTTCGTCAGCGGTTAATTCTTTAAGAGTGAAAATAAGGACATTGATGTGAATGTATGGAATTTAATGTATTTTTTGCAGCTAAGTGTACTGGATAAAACGAAATCAAGTAAATCTCTTACTCATATCTTAGCAAAGGTTTTAAAATATTTGGAATTCGATATAAGACGATATTTTGCTCTATTATATTATTACTAAATGTTTATTTAAGTGAACGCATATTAAGTCCATATTATTTTTTTAAATTGTGTACGTGGATGGTATGTGCAGACATTATATTTATCTTAGCGTTTCCAGTGGTAGCACTTCGCCTTAGAATACTTTCTGCGCGTTTAATTCAAATGAATAGTCAAAATTAATGTATATTTGTGAAGCATGGGATAAAATAAAGAAAGCGGAGAATTGCTCATGCATGAAACAACTGATAGGGGAGGTCTTATTTTTGACTAATTCCATTTTGTGCACTCCATTTGCGGTTATAAATATCTAATAATGGCTTAATCCGCACACTAATTTCGCATTGGTTTTAGGAAAATGTTGGGGAAGATAAATTGCTTTGACAAATTCTTTTAAGTCTCAATGCTCTAACGTTTTAGCATCCATCTTCATGTATCGCGTGGATTGTGAAAGATTCTGGTGTATTTTTCTTGCATTGATAATCTTATAGAAAAATATTTCCTTCGATCAGGCATGAAAAATAAAGCCATGTATATATATATATATATATATATATATATATATATATATATATATATATATTTATATTCACACACACATATATACACACATCAAAAACGCGGTTGAAGTGTTTTGCCTATTGCTAATCCTATAGAGATGGCTTCAAAAAGTAGCAACATGAAAAGCATTTTAGGAAAATATTTAAACATTCCCAATATTACTAAATTTTAATTAAAGTAGATGGTATGCGTTTGAAATCATGGCTGGTATTAATCTATGAATCATATTGACAAGTGAAAAATGATCAACTGCAAATGAAGATTGGCACTTGGAAGGGATAAATTGATTGCTTTGTACACCTAGTGACTGTAATCCAGTTGTATTTTTTGCTAAATGCGTCAAATCTATGAAGCATAAAACACAGTATATCAAGCGAAGCTGAAAGATTAGAAAAATCAACGTAGCCATATTTTTTGTACATAGACTCGTCCTGTTTTTATGAATAAGTTAACCGATACTCGCGGTTTTTTGTTACTTATGAGTATGTCATTATTCCAATATGAAACCATATTCTCCGTGGCTAAAATATAAATAGCCTTGACACAGCGAGATCATTTTGGAAATCTCCGAGTTCCTTTTATGATGATTTCCACATTTTTCGGGCTGCGTCCGCGTATGTCGTTTAAATGTACAACAGTTTCGCCAGCTATCCTGCTGGCGTCCTCAGGAAGGTCCTGGCGTTCCTTTTATGATGTCTGTGCATTCGAACGTAAAAATATTCACAATATACATATATTTATGGATGTTTGTGTATGTTTTTACTATTCCTTTTTGGTGTTCAACAAATTCCAATGCACACGCATTTTTATAGATACTAATGTTTAATGTTTCTTTTTAATTTTAGTAAAAATAAGGAAACTTTTATTTCAGTTGTCCCACCCACCTTCGTTACAGAACGAGGAGACTGATGGAAGTGGCTGTGACCACCGAAATTTCAATGAGTTTTAAAAATTGTTATTGAGCTCCGTTAAAATTATTTTTATAGATAGACAAATAGACCGATATATATATATATATATATATATATATAAGAGATGTACACACATATACATATATGGTATATACATATATATGTGCATGTCCACATGTTTTTCTCATTCTTCTCCATCTTCCCACTCCTGTCCGCCCACGAGGCCCTTCGAGGGGCCCCTTGGAGTGCCTTAATATCATCGGAAATATGACGTAGCGTTTAGAAGAGGGGAATCGTTTGTCATTTTGGGGTACCGCGCCCCCTCCCCCGTCCCTCATGCCCTTCGGTTGCCATCTCCCCCTCCGCCCCACCCTCTCACCTGCGAATGCGAAGATTGAGATTGATTCTTTCGGCTCCGTGGGTGGAGTGGTTAGTGGAAGGGCGCGGGAAGGGGCGGGTCTGGAGGAACTAGGAGGGAGGGAGGGGTGGGTGGTGGTGGGGTTGGGGGTTGTGAGATCCTGAGGCATCATTTCCATTCTTCGGAATTCCCCCCGGGGGCGTGCCGTGGATAGCCGAGGAGATGTGGGGTGGGGCGGGGTGGAGTGGGGTCGCGAGGGAGAATGGAAGTCGGGGAAGGAGAGGGGAGGAAAGGAGGATTCAATTTGGGTATTTTTGTCTGAATGGATGGGTGGGAATGATATATATTACCCCTCCCTTTTTAACACGTGTCATCCAGTTGGCCAGTCGATGAATCGCTTTTCATTAACTCTCGCGTTTCCCCATTGCGAATGACGACGCGTTTTCCCTTTCGGTTTGCTATAGTCACTATTTATTTGAGCGAGACGACGTATTTAAAATGCTCAGAAAAGAGTAATCATACCGATAAATTTTCTTGGCATGATGTGTAGTTTTTTTTATCTCACGGAAATATCACCAGTAGAGAATAGAAGGAATAACCTTGGCTCATTTTATTTTTTCCCTGCCATCGAGATTGATTTATAAAAGAGTTGTGTTGAAATTAACACCTCCAAATCTTCCCTTTCATTCAACGCATTATCAGAGATTTATTGAAATACTCATGTACGTATAAATTCATAATCATATTAATTTATTGCAAATTCAAGTATGCAAGAGTTACAGTGCTCCAACAAAATAATTAACCCAATTTTTTGAGAATTGTTGAATCTCTTTGAATGTTAACCCTCTTGAAGAGATTTGAAAGAATGCCTTGGAATAACACTTAAAAATGAGGTGAATGCCACAAAATCCTGAGAATAATGCGATTTTCCTTAAACATTCACGGATTTTTGGACGCAATGTGATAATTTTTATGCATTTAAAACATGTGCCAACCTTTATATCAGGCTAATGAATCTTCATAGATCGGAGTTGAATGTGAAATTTGTAAAATGGATACGCACCTCTTTCTCTCTTTCATGATATTGATGATATTGTGGTAAGTAATTAGAACTAGAGCATGTGTTGGGCCAAAGGAATAAGCATGTGTTCCCCTATTTGCACAGTGGCTGTCTTAATGTCTTCTGAATTCTATCCAAGGGGTGAAACAGAACGTTTTCTGCTAATTTGAGGAAAGTTGTTTCTTCGGCGTGAATTATTAACCGCCCGTAAATTGATTTCCTCCGGCGAAGAGGACTGTGGGACTTGTCGCAAATCTTGTGGTTTGGTTTAAGGGCATGCATATCTCACTGTCATTCGTCTCCACCCACCGTCTGCACCAAAGCAGAATAAAGTAGGTCTTTTTAATTATCCTTTGCCCGAAGGATCTATTCTTCACAGACTTCGATCAATACCAAAACCAGTTAAATGTTATAATAAATATTTTACTCGTATGCGACTGTAGCAAGCCTAAATTTAGCAGCAAACCTCTTCTTTGGGCCTCCATCCACTCATTCATCAAAACTCTGGCTTTGTTCGTATCCGTGTGTTTAAGGGGGCATAAAATAAAATGTTCGTACTTTACGATAAGGAAGAGGGCGATTATGAATAGTGCGTTCAATGTACCAAACGTGCGCGCGAAGTAATAAACATAAAGGCTTTGTCATAGCCCTTTCCGTGTGTTGAAATATACAGGGCGCGATCGGCCTGGGATCTATGGATGTGTGTGTGTTAGTTCCCGCAAGCAATGTTATTGAAACTTGGGGCGCCACCGCCGCTTCGTTTCGTATCCTCTGAGCCGTGTGACAGGCTGTTCTCCCGTCTCCTCCTACGGCCGCAGTGAATATGAAATACGCTCGGCTTGCTGCTACGTGCAGAGCTTTTGACTCATGTGTGAGGTATTAAGCCAAATACACGTCAGCCGGCTTCTACCTTCTAAATCCTCTCTCTCTCTCTCTCCCAACCGAAGATTTATGATACTTAATAATCCAAAAGGAGGGCGTTATGCTGCTCCGTAACAGGATTTGAACTTGGCGGCAATTCCCTCGATGGAGAGAGCTTACCCTTGACAGGCGGAGAAACAAACGGTCAATTTCAATGATGCCCGCCGTGGAAAATTCACGTTTCAATTTATTCCCCGCGCGGAAATCGATACTCGAATCCTTGCATTTTTTTCTCCGTCCATGGAAATCACGTGGTTGCAAATTTTTTTCAGGGGGCTTATTTCAATGCTAGTCCGAATTGAGATATTTTTTATTCTGACGAGTAAAGAGAGAGAGAGAGAGATGTTTTCACCTTCCTTCCAAGTGTCTATTGGAAAGTTGAAAATGTTAGCAGGGAAGAGATATGGATTTTCTTTTATTTGCCCGTTATAATAACAAATTGTAAGGAGAGCGTTCCCAGTTGAACAATAAAATATTTTAGATGCATATTTTTCTAGATGCAGTTGCATTATTTTGAAGTTACCTTGGGCGCAATATGATCGTTATCGATGGGAACAGCGACGATGCAAGGCTCGTGAAAATGTCCCACTTTGTTTGTTTGCATGTCGTTGATGTCCGTGGGGCGTGGCCATTGAGAAAACCAACGGGCGTTAAAGAATAAATACACTGCGTTAAATGGAGGAGAAATAATATAGGCATGGCATATGCATTCTGTGTTAACAACTAAAGGAAAATCAGTAGATGAATATTTTTGTTTGAAAATAAATTTTTAAAATAATTTTAGTTGATAGATTAAAAGTTATATAGTATTAAGGTGGTTTATAGATTTTCCAAAACTTGTATTAATTTGAACTTAGTCATTAATATTTTGAAAAAATAGTGACTGCTTAGAAGAAGTAGTATGCTGCATTAGTAGCAATATTTTTAACACTTTAATTTTGGCACCTACTACCCTATCCAATAAATACGCGAACTGAGGCCATGCAAGCTTTATTTTTCAAAACTTAGTTTTAATGCTCTTTAGAGCATTATCACCGTAAACAGCTGTCACAGCTGTCAACATTTTATTAATTTCTTGACACTTTTACTGCACTTCACCGAAAAACATGATGTCGATTCGTTGCTCCGTGATTTCGTCAATTTCCATTTTCGACAAACAGTAAAAATAAAGACACCAGAAAATGACGTAACTGGCACCGTACGCACAGCTCGACGATCCGCCAAGCACATTTGGCTTATTGGGTCTCAGGCAACTAGCGCCGCTAGTAGGCGAGGCCGCGTATAGTCCGCGTCATGGCCGCAAGATTGCACTAGTTCGCGCATTTATTACACAGGCGAGGTATGTCAATTATCAAACCACAGTTAAATAATTACAGTTTTGATAAATTAAGCAATTTGATGTAATAAAATTCTCATAAACTACGATAATTATTGGGAATGGGCCTTGGGCAAGGTTAAGTTTCTTAAATGTCATGTTCAGTGCACAAGTTAAAAATATAAGACGATGGATAATATTTTATAACGGGATGTAGAGTAGACTTCCCGTTTGAATTTTTAAGATTCGCCAACCGGAGAACACGCTCACTGTCGCCACCTTGGGATCATTGATTAGGCGATTTCCTCTTTCGGAAGTGAGACGGAAAGAAGCAAACGGAGTAATTCATTTTAATTTTCATTGCGTCGGATATAATTTACCCCCTCGGTTATCGGAGCTAAACTCATAAGAAAGGCGGCGGCCTTTTTGCATAAATTTCATCTCATTAAGGACTAATAAATCTCCATTCCGCATTAAGCGGCAAGTATATTACCGTCGCCCGCCCTCTGCCCGCGAAATCGTGACCCCCTTTCCATCCTCTCACTCTCCCCCTCCCCCATTTCTATTTCCCCCAGCTGTAATAATAATAATAATATTATTTTTTTAATATAATTCTTCCGCCTTCGCCACCATTATCCCTTCACAATAACAAATTCCGCCGCCTTTCACCGGCAAAACTCCCTTCTCCCGTTTAGTCGCATAATTCATCCTCTTAATATAGAAAAGGGGGAAAGAAATATAACCGGAATGAACTGGTCCTCTGCCGCAAAGCCTACTCCTCCACAAACCCCTCCCGATCCTCCTCATCTCATACCCCCTACCCCCCTTCCCCACTCCACCTTTCCCCTTTCCTCGTCACTCCCCATTCCCCCCTCGGGCAACTATCCCCCCGCTCCCGTCAAAGACTCCATTACCGCGATCCCTGGCTCTCCTCCAATGGAAGTCCATTCTCTTCGTGGCTGCGATACATGGAGGAATACCGAAAATTTCCAATTTTTTTCGAGGATGGCATTAAAAAAAATGATGCGCATCGTTTTAACCCACACGCCTCATCAAGTCGAATCGTGAATTAAACTCAGATTAGGTATAGCTTCGTATTTTTCCTTGGGGGAAAACTAAGAGATTGCTCGTATAAATAATAAATTATTGCGAGGATTACCTTATGGGATTGAATGTTTAGATACCATTCGGCATTGTGCGATTGTTTTATTCGGTGTGGCAGTACACTCTTTCTCTGACTGACAAGCAATGGGTCAACTTCGATGTTGTGGTAACAGCAAGAAAAATTTCTTGTGATATTTTCGGAGATCCATAATTCTTGAAATCCGTGCATTGGATATAAATGTTTTGCTAGTGACACCATTTTCACCTATTTTGAAAGAAGACTTCCGTGGTGCGATACACCTTGGCGCAAGGTATTAATCTTCACTTTGAATAAATTAACGAATGCCAATAATGTTTTAGGCCATACCTTCATGCTGCATACAGGTATGATTCTACCCCATCACATTCCACTCTAGATCGAGAGTTTATTTGTGGATTAATCAAAAATATTATTTCATCTTATGCAAAAATACTCTGTGAAACCCTTTTTGTATGAAGTTACACATATCTAAGATTCAATATATATATATATATATATATATATATATATATATATATATATATATATATATATATATACCTCTATATATATATATATATATATATATATATATATATATATATATATATGTATATATATATATATATATATATATATAAACCATAAACACAGTAATCAACCTGTTTGGTAGGTGATGGCAGAGTTCCCCCAGTACTAAGCCCTATACGGCGTGTGAAATTCACACATCAGGGTAGGGGGGCAGTTCCTCTCCCTGTGCCGGTTATGGTTTCCCAGGTTGACCTGGTACCCAAAAAATCACATTGCTTGGGTGGAGCTGAATTTTCCCAGAGTGCCTCACCCGGGAATTGAACCCGGGACCCTCCGGTCAGCAGTCCAACGCTCTACTCACTGGACTACCGCGACCGTGCAATCGATGTTATTTTCTAAATATAGGGACCAATATTTGTAAATATCAGGATGAGAATCATTCACTGGGATGACTCGAACTTCAATTAAATTTTTTTTTACTCGTGTTTATTTTAAAATGGGGAAAACCAAGTTGTATTTTAAAGAGGTAACCCGTTATTGCTGCTGTACTTTTTCAATTATTAATCAAGTATTGATTGTCTGGTGCATGAGAATTTTTCGTCCCGTAAATATTGGTATAAACTAAAAGTAATGTTAATATCACATTAAACGTTTTCCATTCTATTAGTATTTCGTAAATTATTTTCCCAATTGAATCTTTCAGGGGAAGTGATCAAAAGAAAATTACCTCCATTGATTGCTTCCCTTTGATGGTGCCATCTTAGAAATATTTTTTATGCACAAATAGATTTCCAAAGGATTTATTCAAAACCACTGAGGATAAGTAAATGCCCTGAAATCATCAATTTGGTGATCCTGGGAAGAATTTATTTCGTTGAAAACATAAGTTGCACACCTTAGTAGAGAAGGATTGGAATTACAGAATGAAAAATTGCGTATTTGTAATATGAACTTAATTTTTATTTCTGTTTTTTTACCATCTATAACCTTATTTCACAAATAGCTGGGCAGAAATAATTCATTAGCAGCGACTGGACATTGAGGACTCCTACACATTTGGCGGAAGAGCTCACTACGTTCACCGTACGTTCTGGAATTTGTTTTTCGAGTCCCACGTGGTGACGTGAAGGCCTATTTGGTTAAGCTTTCCACTAATCACAGAAGAGCTTCGAGTTTAAATGTGGGTATTAAATTCTCTACAGTGAAGCCTGCGCCGTTGATGTTATCAGTGCTTTCATGAACAGATTGAATAACTTCCCTTGCCATTTTGAATATGTGCGTGCCACGCGTTATGCTTATTGTTTATCGTTACTGCGCATCGTTTTTCTATTAATCATTCGAACACTTACTTACCCTATGATGTGCAGGCATAAATCCTATTAGATGTATGTTCTCAAATTAGTCTCGATGATGAGGTATGTACAAAGATGACGGTGTTACAATGTGCTGCACGGATAATTCGAAAAACTTAGTTGCACAATGCACGACTTGAGTCGATTATTATTATATTCTGATCATATGTTATAAAACGTTAAAAAATGTTTCATGTTGACTTTGTAGCGTTGAAATTGTTTCAAAAATAAAATATATGATGGAAAACGAATTGTTAACAGTGTATCACATTCATATTTGCCACATTTATTCGTTAAACGCCCGAGTGACTTAAAATGAGTTTGTTCAAGAGCCTTCCTTGCTTCCTAATGCCTTTCATTATTCTTGTTGTATACATTTAAGTTATTGCGCAAATCCTCTGTACTTAAAATACTTTTTCCAATTACCTTTGCTGTAATGAATCAGAGAACATGCAGACTCAGCGGGGCATGGATAGACAAGCGATTGAATTCCATATGTTTTCCGGTACACTAATCAACATCAGCAAACTAGAAAAATAGACTAAGTGTTCGCTCAAATTATCTTTCCTACCAATACTTAAATAACATTCTATGGGAGTCATATTTGTTAAGAAACACGTAGCTTTATAATTTATTTCGGAAAAATTACGGTTTCGGTGGGTGGTAAATATAGACGACTACGTCTCCTGTTCGTTGTCACCGGCAAACAATCGTAATATAAGTTTTCCGCGACTCTCCGCTCATTTCTCCCATCTCGTACTAATATAGCACGCTAACTTCTGTATGCAGCTTTATTTGGCTGCCACTAGTTTTTTTTTTAACGTGGCATATAATCCACGGCATTCCTACGGAGTTCTTGTCCTTTGCACTTCCCCGAGAACTTTCTCCATCATAACGTCTCAATTGGCATTGTTATTTTTGGCAGATGTTTTTTTCCTCCCTGACCATTTTTTCTTTGGTAGAACTAATTCTGCTGGCTGGCCATTTGATCCATTTCTTTTTCATCATTGCGGCACCATACTTCTGTGGAGTTCAATATTTCCATTTTGTCCATGTCTTTTTCATTGATGGTCACTGTTGAACTATAAACATTTATTCTCCAATGAAGTTTTTCCCGACTGCAAGGGAGAATCGGGATGGTGAGGTGGCTGTCGCACTGGCTTCTCACCGAGAGAGGCCGGGTTCGAATGTTGGGCCGAGTGGCGTGATTTCTTAAGCGATATCCTGATACTTACTTGAGCTGCTACGGTGAGATAACTTCAAGTGAAATACGCCGTCCGTCGTATGGGACATTGAGCTGCGTGATCCCTTGGCACCTTTCGCCGAGAGAAATCTTATGTCGACGGCAGGTTTCTCTCTTTCTCCAACCTTCTCCCATAATCTGAAAGTCCTACCCCTTCCGAATTACCCACCAATCCTTAACGGTGCAAATGATCCTAGCTGTCGGTCGCCTCCCCCATAAATAATCACAACTTACTTCAAGGCTCGTGCTACCGGCTGCTGGTAGACTTAAATTGAGATCAGCTGAGGTGGATTTGCGGAGCATTTAATGGGAAGTATTTCTAGAACACCTACGACCCTTTTCCAAGCAACCAATAAAACCGTCGGACGTGTTCTTGGAGAGAGCTATGTGAAAAGCGCCTTCTCCGGTCAGGAGAACCTCGGGGAATTGAAAGCTGAGTAGTGTTTCTTTCATTACCTTCTCCATAGTCGTGAAACCGGTTGTCTCATGCGGCATACCTTTCCGGCGGCTTAAGGAGGAAGCGAACGAAGGCGACACACCATCCCTCTCCCGACTCTCTCCAGCTGGGTCCGCATCGCCACCTCGAAACCCTCGCTAACCTTATGCTTCGGCCGTTTTAAAAGCTCTCTCGCCTCTTCTCCGATAATCGCCCCTAATCCCCCCCGCCCTCTCCCCTTCCGTCCTTCCATTCCCTTTTCCTCGCCTTTTCCTCACTCTCTTTCTCTCCCGCTTCTTAGGAAGTACCATTCACCCACAATCGCTCCGAGAACACTCGGAATGGCGAATTATGCGGTCAACCACTTTTTTTCTACCCTTCATCTCTCTCCCACAATCTTCTTGTGCTCGTTGTATATCATTGATCATTCTCGTGCAATCCATTCTTTCCGCATAGCTACTACATCAATATATCTACATCTACATCTACTCAATACCCCGCAAGCCGCCGCAAGGGCGTGTGGCGGGGGGTGCTAGGACACCACCCATAATTTAGAAAAAAAAAATAAAAAAAAAAATCGCATGCAATAACGAGAAAATCATATATAAAAAAAAACATGGCATACATTCATACATGAACACTTACACCCCACACACATGCAAACACTCAAACTACCAACTAACATACACATGCACCTGAAAGTATACCTAACATCTCTATAGTGTTTAATTTTGTTCCGACTTGTAAATTCAAAGTTTTTAATATTTCTAAAGTGACTTCGGTTTCTTGCTATTATGATTACTGATTGTTCGGGGAAAGAATGAGTATTTGTACCTATCTGTCTTGGAATCTATCTCCCTTAGTTTATCTTTGTGGTCTGATCTACCTAAGTAGTGTGGGGCCATTATAATTCCTTCAGTGTCATATTTAAACTCGTTTGTTCTGAACCTTTCTAAAAGTCTAAGCCTCGCTTGTTCTCTCCGCACTTCAAGTGGTTCCCAGCCTAAATCCCCTAAGAGACCTGTCACACTTGTGTTTTTATCATAACAATTTTTAACGAATCTAGCGGATTTTCTCTGGACTTTATCTAATTCTTTTTGCCAAATTTTCTCCCACGGATCCCAAATACTTGCGGCATATTCCCAATGAGGTCTAACTAGAGCAAAATAACACCTCTCTTTAACTTTTTCATTACATTTCCCCACCACCCGTTTTATGAAGCCAAGTTTCTTTAAAGCTGATCCGCATATTGTCCTGATATGTGCTCCCCATGAAAGGCGTGGTGTTAGAACAACCCCCAAATATTTAACTTGATTTGCCGTAGTCAATACTGAACCCTCTATTTTGTAGTTTATATCCTGTTCCTCGCTTCCTTTATTCCAAAATTTCAAAACTGCACATTTATCTATATTAAGTGTTAATCCCCATTTATTGCACCATCCCGAGATATTGTCTAAGTCTCTAGAGAGTAGCTCGCGATCTAGTTGGCTCCTTATTTCCCTGTATATCACCGTGTCGTCAGCAAATAACCTTAGATTGCTACTAACGTGTGTGCTTAAGTCATTTATGTATATTAAGAACAGAAGAGGCCCTATTACACTTCCCTGGGGGACGCCCGAAGTAACATCTCTCTCCGTTGAGCACAACCCATCTATGACTACTATTTGTTTGCGGTTTGACAAGAAGTCCCTAATCCAATTAATTATTTTCTCATTGATCCCATAGTATTTAAGTTTGTGTAACAATTTATTGTGTGGGACTTTGTCGAAGGCTTTTTTGAAATCCAGGAATACTGCATCGACTTGGGTGTTGTTTTCTCCCGATCTAAGTATATCGTGAATGAAGAGACCAAGTTGTGTTTCGCAAGATCTGCTTTTCCTAAATCCGTGCTGGTTGTGGATTAGTATTTTCCTACTATCAAGAAATTTCATAATGTTAGTGACAATAACGTGTTCCAATATTTTACAAGAGATCGATGTTAAAGAAATGGGTCGGTAATTGGTTGGTTTATCCCTATCGCCGCCTTTATAGATGGGAGTTATATGGGCTAGCTTCCAGTCGCGAGGCACTGAGCCTTCTTCTATCGATTTTAGAAAAACAATATGTAAAAATGGGGCAATGTCGTCAGCTAATTCCTTTAATATTCTAGCAGGTATTTCTTCCGGACCAGGTGCCTTGTGTGCTTTGATACTACGGAGCAGATGTACTATTCCCTGCTTGGTCAGTGTAAGATCGCTCATGTGTTCCCCGGGTGGGTGTGGAGGATCGTTTGGTGCGTTTGTGTTTTTGTTGTAGACGCTCTGGAAAAAATGGTTTAAAATATTTGCCTTTTTCACGCTATCTGTAATGATTTCTCCATTTTCCGTCTTCAAAGAGTGAACAGTGGGACGTTTACCCTGTATTTCCCTAACATAGGACCAGAATGACTTTGGATTTTCCTCAAGATATTCGCTTAGCATTTTAGATTTAAAAGAGTGTAGTGCTGTGCGCATAATACTTTTCGTCTTACTACGACATTCTTTTAGTAGCTGTTTGGTTGTATTCACAAAACTTATATCGTCACTTTTTAAACTCTTTTTGAAATTTGACTGTAGCTTTCTTTGCCTTCTTAATGCCGATCTGACTTCCCCGTTGTACCATCTAGGTTCCTTACTGTCGCATTTGAGTTTGGACGGGATGTACGTCTTTATTCCTTCGCGTAAAATATTTAAGAAATAATTCCAAGTGTTCTCTGTATTTGTTGTCAGTGTTTTTGTCTTGTATTCCGGTAATTTTATCTTTAAATATTCTCTTAGTCCGTTAAAATTTGCCTTGTTGTATAGGTATATTTTACGCTTTTCTTTGTTTATTTTGACGAACTTAGTTTTTAACTCCACAAGAATAGCCTTATGGTCACTGATTCCGTCTATTATTTCAATGTTAGTAATGATTTCGGGCATAGAAGTCGCAAAGATGTCTAGTATGCTTTGGCCCCTTGTTGGTGATTTAACTATTTGTTCTAAGGAGTGTTTTGTGAATATACTAGTATGAAGGAGTTCTTGGCATGAATCTCTGTTTTTGGCAGATTTTCCCACGCAGTAGTTTTCCCAGTCAATTGACGGTAGATTTGTGTCACCAGCGATTATAGTAATACTGTTGCTTTGTCTGCTGCTGATAGTGGATATTTGTTCGTCGAGCTTGTGTAGGACATCTGTGTTAGAAACTGGGGATCTATAAAATGAACACACGTATAGGCTTCTGCCGTTGTAGTCCTTAATGTTGCACCAAACGCTTTCTATGTCATCTACGTCGCATTCATATCGTTGGCTACTAAGATGTGACTTTACTGCAATGAATACTCCCCCACCCAACCTATTTGGTCTGTCCCTTCTGTAAATTGTGAAGCCGTTTGGAAAAACCTCATTGTTTGCTATATCTCCCGTGAGCCAACTTTCTGTTCCAACTACTATGTCTGCGTTTGTACTGACAAAAATATGTTCAATATCCGATATTTTGTTTCTAATGCTACGGCAATTTAATGTTATAATTTTAATATGGCTAATAACTTCTTGTTTTTCGGTTTTATGTACGCTAACAAAACTGTTTTGAGACGATTCGTGGTGAACAGAGACAAAAGAATTACATTCACTTGCATTGCTATCTGTTATGTATGTAGAGGCACCAATTTTATTAAATTTACGTGGGTTATATGTTGTTTTAACGTAAGTGCTTGTTTGTTCAATATTTTTGGGGATTTGAGAGGCATTACCTGAACTGAATTGACAAAAAGCGCTGGATTCTACTTTATTTTTCCCCATATATGACCTACGCTCTTGCCTACGAAATATAAAACCCTGCAAGTCAGCGGTTAAAGTGTGTGGTGGGGGGTGTATTCACATTTCTTCACAGTCCATCCTTAGGGTATCAATGGAAAAGTATACGTTAAAATAAGTTAGTTTATCTGAATTTTCGAAGCAGGGTGCTGCGCCTAAATCCGGATAAGCACGCTTTTCCTCGAATGAGATTTCCTTGTCGGGTTAGTGTAGCCTTCCACAGACTTCTCCGAAACATTATACTTAGCCACAGTATCGTAAACAATTGATCTGGGGTACCAGAAGAATCGAACTATTTCGAAATATTTGCACGTAAAATCTCGGCCCTTTTGTGGTTATGACTCTTTACTAGATGCCTGTAGCTTTCCAGAAAGACAATCGCGCCCTTCAGTGGGACTACGAACTATGACGGGAAATTCAAATTGAAATTTGTCCGGATTTAAGCGCCTCATCCTGTATTATTATACTCCGATTATTTTTGGGGGCACCTCGATCGTGCTGGGAAGAGCTTTGGAGGAAAGGGACCTTTGTCGATGAACGATCGAGGAAAAAGAAGATGCATTGTGTCTCGCCGGGCCAGGCATAAACGGGGGCATCTCTGCCCACGTGGAACGACGAGAAAGGCGGCGGGCTGGAGGGGGCTGAGATATAAGAAGGGGTGGATCGAGAGAATTACTGAGGCATGCCGGGGGGAAGGAAGTGGGGAGGGGGTGAACGTCCGCGCACCCACCCTATCTTTCCTCCTCAATGTACCGAACACGTACGGATATGTTGGTGCTTGTGTTAGCCGCATGTGTTTGTGTGAGTGTGTGTGTGAGAGAGAGCAACTTGAAGTGAGTTGATGGAGATTGGGTGAAGGAAGGGCTGTGGGGTTGAGTGGTCGAGCGTGGGGGCGAGGAAAGTTGACTAAAACCCCATCGGATGCTCGTTAGCTTGGAATGCACGGAAGACCCACCCCACCGTCGGCCCTGGGTCGGGTACGGGGATGGCGAATGGATACGCCTCATGAGCGAGCGAAGGGCTTGAGGTAAGGGGGGGAGGGAGGGTTTTGTAGGAGGAGAGGGTGCCGGAAGGGTGGGAAATGGGTTGGGACCGAGAGGGGAGGGCATGAAATGACGACGGGCCAGAGTGGGGCGGGTCTTCCGATTGTCGGCCGAAAGTCGGCGGGGGTCGACCGCCATGGAAACTACCGCCCGGCTCCGGTCGAATCCGACGCGACCATTGATGATTAAATTAAGCGTGATGTGATCGGTGATAGCCGGGTTTTTGAGTCATCTCACGCCTACCTTTTTCTTCTTCGTCGTCACAAGCATCCCCATCGACGGTTGACATTGCAAATATTATTTCCAAAGTGTCTCCACTGGCCCACGACTTATCACTCCTCGTGCTGATAACTTTCAGGGCAAGAACTGTCATTCTGTGTTTGGGTAATATATTCAATAGGTCTGCTATTTCACCGGCAAAATGTTAAGTTTGCCAAAAATTGAAGTATGATTCGTGTAAAGCATGTGCCGGTAATGAACCAAATCCATTGTATTTCTCGAATTTCAGTTAGGCATTTTAAGTCAGTTTCCCTTCATCATGCGTTAAAATTTTCGTATTTTTGTAACACTCTGCGCTTTATCAAAAAAATCTAGTTTTAAGCTTCACTTTGCAAAGTGTCCGTGATAATCTGTTATTGCCGAAAACAAAATGTGGATTCGGCAGGCTTTAAAAGTGATCTCATTTAAAGTTGAACTCCAGCAACAGAACTTTCAAATCAAATTTCTAACTTGCAATACAACGAGGTGTGCTGATCATTTAATTTGCCAATTTCTTATTGTTTCAGCCAAATTGCAATGAAAGGAATAATTGTTGATTAATGTGATAAGGTTGAATGGTTCCCGGCAATTATTTTTGCATGAGTGTTTACTTCACTATGGGTTTAGTTTTGCATGTAGGTGTTGATTTTGCATGTGGTATTTCCTTTTTACGGGTGGTGACCTAACACCCCCCGCCACACGCCCTTGCGGCGTGTGGCGGGGGGTGTTAGGTCACCCCACGCCCTAGAGTGTTACGGAGTATTATGCAGATTTAGATTAATTTATAGATATCCAGGAAATAAATACACGCATTCCCAAATTTAGATTCTTGTCATAATTTGACAGAATGCAATGTATGAATTAAAACTTCGCCTGCATTACTGATGTGCAACAATGTTCTAATTGCACCCAACTTAAATATAATATTTAATAATTTTAATTTCATCTTTATGTAATAATATGGGTCATTCGATTCTCCATTAACCACTGCAATATATTCGAGTGCCTAATAGGGGTGAATCATCGTGTCTTTATTCCGTGCTTGAGACTGAGCTCTGTCGGTGCATAATGGGATCCTGTCACCTGAAAATGGGTGAATACGAGTTGACACTTTTAGGGTTAGGGAGCGAGTTCCTTTTGTCCGGAAACCAACGCTACTACCGAAACGTTACGTTGCAAATGATGTAACTCAGCATTCCCAGTTAGGGAATATTAAGAGACGTGTGTATTCGGAGTACTATTACGAGGCCAACTTAAATAGCTTTTACATTATTAGCCAGCGGACTTTTCGGGGTTCCATGGATTTGTAATTTAATTATATTTTCCCTGCCCTGGGAAAATTTCCTCTTAAATGTAGAATGAAATTAAGAGTCAAGCAGCGGTACTCTTAGTTTTCTGCTCCTTCCTCAAACCTGCGTTTATAGTTTAAAGTGCATTTATCTACACGTACATATATATGCCAGTGGAAAACTTTTTAGTGAGACAATGTTTACTTTTCAAAACTTTCCGTGCATTAAACTCAAAATTGTTTTTATTTCATATGCCATATTTTTTGCAGGTAAGAGTTTATGCAATTTGCTAAATTGAAATACCATGATCTTTGTGGTTTCCGGCTTGACTTTTTGTAACTTATGCATTAAGTAAAGAAAAGTACATCTATGTTAATTGTATGAAAAAGATTAATTTTTATTCCCTTTAAAATACCATACAAAAAGTTAATATTCTAACTATTTGATTTTTCTTACTCCTTGAACCGGTTCCGATTAATTCCGGGGGTCTGATATTGCTTATCTCGATTATTTTAAAGATTTTTTCAACGTCTAGAGCATCAAAACAATGTGAGAAACATCAATGTGGTATTAGGTTATTCCTGTCTCTTACGTTATGCGCAATCGAAAAAGCCTCTTTCATACTTTAATGTATCCTGCCGTCGTGTTCTATTTAATCCAGGCGTTGTTACCAAGTATAATTGAAGTTTATGGTTTTAATTTTGGAATATCTCTTGGTAATATTAAGACGACACGACTTTCAAAGTCCTTTAAATTTTTAGTTGTCATTAGTTCACCGCTGTTTCTAACAGTACTCAGAGTAAATCATCCTGTCTCCGTGCCTATTCACAGGACCTAAGTAATCATGTCCTCCCGTAGAAATGTATGACTATGTAGGTGACACGAATACAGTATTACCTAGAAATGACAACCAATCGATTTCCTCAAACATATTTGCATGAAATGCAAAGAAACGATTTAAAAAATTATGTTATTAGTGTTTCAATGTCACTGTCGAGTTGCCTGCGATCAAATAAACTCATTGTTCATAACAGGCGATTATTTAACGAAATAAAAGGAAATTGGTAGGGTCAAACAAATTTCGCCACCTTAAAATTGAAAAATCGACGATGACCCGTCATGGCAAAAATTGTTCAAGTACATGACGGGGTAAAAATGAGATCTAAGTACATAGAGGTTTTTTTTATAAAAGTAAGTTCAAAGCAGTCCGCTTAAAAGTTTTATCGGCTTATGCTACTTGAACATTTGGAGGCCGATCGAATCGCCAGACTTTTCGGCCGGTTCAGCGGATTTCAGGCATTTGAAAAATTGACGATAGTGACTCTTCACCGATTATTTCCGTAAATCTTACGATTTTGTTCCAATACTTGTACGTTTTTCATTTATCTCAGACGCGTGTCTAACTGCGCTGAAAATCTCTCGGAGGGCGGCGGGGGGGTGGGAAGGGGGGGGGGGGTTGGGGGGAGGGAGAGGAAGGGGTCGCGGATCGGAGCGTTGACTTCTTTTAACCCGGCAAAACTCAGCCTTCGACGGTTAAAAGATTCTGCGCACAAAAGTGAGCAAATCGACTAGAATGGACTGATGGAGCATATGTCGCCGCGGCGAGTGTGGGTACGGGGGAGACTGTGGGTGGATGGCGGCGTCAGGTGGGCCGGGGAGAGGGTGGGAAGTATGGGATAAGAAGGTCGCGGGGTGGGGAAACTCCTTTGATAGAGGGGCGGGAGTGAGAGAGTGTGGGTAGGAGAGAGAGAGAGAGAGATATGGTCGGTAGATTTATAAGCCGTGGGTGGAGACGGCAGGCGGGGGCGAGTGAAGGGTGTGGGTTGCACTGTAATGGGGTGCGGGGTGTCGGGGAGGGTGAAAGGATCTTTCGTCGATACCGGGGGGAGGGGCTGCGAGGAGGGTGAGCTAAGGTTGAAGGAGGGAGTTTGTTTGGCTGGAAGAGGGGATCTTAGAGGCGAATGCGAGAATTACGTGTACCGTGACGATGAGAAGTTGGGTGGGTGATAATGGAGTGGGGGTTGATGGGATAGGAGGATTGGCAGGCTAGGCCGAGGGGTTGGGGGCGGGGGACGGCGTTGGGTTTGGAGCGGTGTGAGGGAGGTTGGCTATGGGAGGATGCAAGGAGCGTGAAGATTAGGAGCGTGAGGGGCCGGAAAGGGGGGGTGGAGCATTTCTGGGGAAGAGAGGAGGGGGGAGGTGGCGAAGGAGGGAAAGGCGGAGTGAAAGTTTCGGGGCGAGAAGGGACGGATTGCTATGTGTGGGATGCGTGTGGTTTTGGTATGTGGATCAGATGGGAGGCAGGAAGAGACCGGTGTTAAGAATGATGTGATTAGCGAAGAATGGGAGGCGGAGTTAGCGCCTTGTCCCTATTGAAGAAGAAGGCGGAGGGAAAGGAGCACTTTGAGGTAAAGACGGAGGTACCTACACCTCAGGTCGTTACAAAAAAAGTCTTTATCACTTCTTCGGGTGAAATCTACGATTGGCGCATTAATCCTGAACTCAGATATTATCCCTTATGTACTTATGTCAGTGTACGTGCATTTGTGCTTTCACCTTCATCAACTATTTCGATATGTTACCTAATGTATTCAATCATTGAAATAGCATAAAGACTTCAGTGCTGGTAGCCATAAGGAGAAGCGTCGAGATTTGAAATGTGATTTCTTTTACATTTATTTGGATCTCAAATATTTCCTGTTAAGTTCACTGCCTGACGCATTTAGGAATATTATTTAAATAATGTATTTTTATTTTGCTAGCATAGATTTCTTTCGGTTATTGCCATCGAAACAAATGTATTAATCCTTAGCAGATTGATATTAATACTCGTACCTCGGTATATTTTGATAATAACCGCAAGATTTAATATATCTGACTTTTTGTTAGTTAAGTACAAATGATAGTGTCTTTATACAAAATATCAGGTAGGTACTGTTCTTTATATTTTATTTTTAGAAATGATTTATGGAAATTTACTAAAATTCCATTTACCTCTATCGTAGCATAGCTTAAGACAACAGTTTAGGTATGTTGGTATTTCACACATGATTTTCTTATTAGTGCTTCACATTAGATGTTCTCCATGTAAATTTATACAGAAGTAATACAATAATTAAGGCGAGATTTAAAAAACACAATTCCAAGAATTCACTTCAGTCCTTACTCCAATTTATAATAATGTTCTATAATCACTGAGAAATAAACTAAAATATTGTTTTATTTAAATACATTTTAGAAATAAAGAGCCTTTAAATTAAATAAGGAAAAGTATTTATATTCATGAAAAAGCAATCGAAGGCATTAGTTCAATGGCTCGTTACTGGAAGCCTTATGACTCGCAGTATCAATTAGGCCTGCGGTTCCCACACTGTGGCATTTGGCCCGATTTATGATCGCGGAATTATGTGAACCGGTAAGTTGTCAAATTTTTGAGAGATCATGAAAAATTAAAAATCTATTAATTTTCGGTGCATTGCTGAATGATATTTTCTAATAAAATGATGAGTAATTATGCTAATGAATATCCACATTGTTTTAATTCTTCGTCATAATATTCAACTCTCCTAAATTTCTAATTTGCTTCTTAAAACGTTATTATACGAGGGTCATCCGGAAAGTAGTACCCGTTCGTGAAATAAAGACACAAAAGTAAATATTAACAAACATAAAAAATTTTATTTGAAAGAGGATACTTTAAACTACTTCTCAACATAATCTCCAAGCAAATTAAGGCATTTGTCATAACGTGTGACAAGTTTCTGTATTCCTGCTGCATAGTCCTTCGCCGCCAGCTCATTGAGATACGCGAGGGACCCATCTTGCACAAATTTTTGCATAATGCAGATGGTGTTTAACAATTTCATGAACAATTGTTCGAGAAACATTGGGAAAATGCTCACAGATGTCATCAATTGTGACGCGCCGATCGTTCCTCACGAATTCGTCAACTGAGCTCACCAGTTGGTCTGTAATGACAGACGGTCTCTCCGAACGCTCATCGTCGTGTGTGTTCCCCCTCCCCATGTTGAAGTTGCGACACCACCGCCGAACAGACGACTCGTCCATTACATTGTCTCCATACACCTCCTTTAATTGGCGATGAATATCACATGGGCGAACGTTTCTTGCATTGAGGAATTTAATCACTGCCCTCACTTCACAACTGGCGGCGTTCTCAATTTTTTTAAACATTGTAAACAATCACAGAAACAACACAGGCAATGCTAGCGTCACGCAACTTGGCTCAGAGAAGGCAGACAAGCCACTGAAGCTATCTGACCTCGTCCAGCGGCTACTCGCGTCGTCAGCACTTCATGCGGCACGAACGGGTACTACTTTCCGGATGACCCTCGTAATATGTCTGGAACAATCTAGAATGGTCTCTTTTTTAGCTAAGCTGACCTGTCACTTTTTTCAATTCGAAAGGTCTCTTGCTAGTACAGTAGATATTATTAACTATTTACTCTAATTTTAAGTATGTGTCGGAATGAAACTAAAAGCTTACCTTTTATTTACCAAAAACAGCAAATAATGTCTGTTTTTCAATAAGGTTTCATGTGTATTTTAGAAAAGTAAACAGGTGAAAAATGCTTTTGAGGTTATGCCTTCTATAATCCAAAATAATTTACGTGAATTCACGGTTCATTTGGCAAATTCGCGCAATCAAAAAAAAAATATTTCATTTTAAATGTTTTGCCCGGATGTTAAGATTATAAGTTTAAAGGGGCATTTTAATCTTAAAAAGATTTCCTACCGCATATATCGTCAATCTCATATAAGGGACCCAATCCTTGGATAGAATACGGCTGGTGTAATCGTGATAATTTAGTTACAATAGTAAACGCTACTGCTAAATCATCATCTTTGTCATTTTTGTAAATAATGGATTCTTCACGTAATCGAGAATGTTCATGCTTCAAACGAGACCGGGTATTGTGTAGCTAGCTCTCCAATGAAACATTCGTTGCATTACAATCACAACTAATGCGTCTCGAATGCAGAATAAGGTACAAGTTGAAACGCAGATACTGTGGTACACGTATGACAGTGTTTGCGAGTACCACTGTTCGACTTTTGTTCTTTCTCCACATGTCGCTAAAATTTGAGCTGTATGAGATGTGGATGGTGGCTACCGGGACTGAATCTCACTCCACCTATGAGTGCCTTGCAGGGCACAGTGGCTAAATCCTTTGGAAGGACGACTGCACCCTTCGCCGTACTCGACGCAAATCCGAGCGCGCCTGTGAGCGTGAGACCCACTCCGCCCACCTGCCGTCCGCGCCGTCTCGCCGCTTTTAATCCGGGTGCGGGCGAATCTCGGGTCGAATGCACCGGAAACAAAAGATCCACGCTTCCTCGCACCTACCGCTTCCTCCCGCCGCCGCTCCTCGCGGTCAGACAGTCCCGAATTTCCCCCGTCCAGCTTTTGAGCTCGCGCGGTGTCAAAACTTGAACCAGTCGTGGGCTGAGGACCGGTTTGAGAACGGATATAATCCCGGCGACGATGCGCTCGGTGTAAGACGTCCGAGATATGGAGACAAAAAACAATACAGGATTATTGTCTGCTTGGAGGTAGTCCCAAGGCACTCAGGTGCCTTCCGACAAATCCAGTCCGCCTTAGTACTGAGCGAATGACCGTCATGAATGAGTGTTGTCAGGAGTGATAAAGTGATTATTTCAGTATTTGGTAATCTCCAGTAAAAATATTTCAATGTCGAACTTTTAGAAATTTGACTGTCGTTAAAAAACGAACATCAAGTTTCGTTATAGCCAATAGACTGGATGCAGCACTAAATGACAATTTTTATCTCCACCTTTTTGGCATGCCAAAGAGGTTTTTTAGGCAGTGAAATTAACATTTGATTTGTACTAAGTTTTCCAAGAACATGTATATGGATTGGTACATTTTCTCGGGGTTTCAGTGAATGTTTTTCACTTTTCCTTACCAATTAAACCCCCTTCCCCTCCCTTGTCCCATACCCATCCCACCTCATACTTTCACTCCCTGACACACGTCTTTCCGGTGGAGCGCGGGATATTTTTTCATGCAGATGTACGTATATGCAAATTTAGTGGTAAATTTAATTTTAGGTATTTTGTAAACTGTATTATTCAAATGGAAAGTAATTAAAGGAAGATATTTTAAAACAAGCTTTAATATACCATTGGCGTTTTAAGTATACCAATTTTTCTTTTAAAAGTTTAATAAACTGGATTATCGTTTTCTACTAGAAATTAATCTTTTTGAAATTAATTATTCCTCATGATTCTCGCAGTGAGAGAGCATGTCGCACATGAATCTGAAATAGTCCACGGTCATTCATTGTAAACACATCGGTTTTACAGTGTCCTTACTTTTGTAAATTTAATTCATTTTGCATCTAATTTACTTTTTGCATTTACTTGAGTAAATCTATGTAGGCTTGAAAATATTTATTAATTCCAATCCAATATTGTTATATTCAGACACCTGTTCTAGAATACCACACTCACATGTTAGAATATTTACATTTAGATACCGTGAGAGTACTACTTAATGCATAAAGACTTAATATTAGAGGTAACATTGGTGAAATGTATTGTTTCAGGCATATTTCCATGTAATATTTACTTATTAACATAAGGTGACTTCAATACGTTATCAAACCTTTCTGTATATTTTCAATAGGGGCATTAAAAGTAGAATGGTTGGACATCATGGCAGTGTAATCTGCATTCCGAATCATTTTACAATTATTTGCTTACTCATATATTAATCATATTAGTTCTTGCACGTGATTTATGTCGAATAGCCTTTGCAAGGCTCTCTGAGGCTTTTTTGCTCCTTTATGTTTTGGAAACCATACTGATGTCTATGCATTATAATACTGCCGCCCAAACGCTCTCATGATGCCTCTGTCGCACCGCTTTCTAATAATTCACTGAGAATTGGTACACGCTCCTGAGGTTTTAATAACAGTATTTTGGACTAGGAATATATATATATATATATATATATATATATATATATATATATATATATATATATATATATATTATTATGTAATCTACCGGTTAAGGTAGGTTTTTGGATGGACATAATTACTAATTAAATAATTTGTGACCAATAGCAAACCACAACATCTTACTCTAGATCAGGTCCCTCTTCAGCTCCGAGTACTTTTTCCTCTCTTCATCCCGTCCAACATCCCTATCCTGTTCCTTCCCTTTCCTCGTTTGCCTAACATTCTCCCCTCTATTACAGTCTTCAACATCCCGCTGCCGGTCAAAACCCCCTTCATCCACTTTTCCTGCCTCCTTAGGATTTCTCCCAACAAACCCCTCTCTTCGCCCACCATACCAAGTACATCCTCATTTTTTTCTTCTCGGTCGATTTCACCCTCTCCATTCTTCTCCATACCCACATTTCAAAAGCCTCCAATCTACGTCTATCCTTCGGCTTCAATGATCACGTTTCCGCGCCGTACATAGCTACGTTCCTTATCAAAGTTTTAACGAGTCTTCTCTTAACATCCTTACTCAACGTCCCTGTCATCAACTCCCTCCTCCTTAAGAAAGCCTCATTCCCCCTCGCAATTCTTCTCCTTTCGTCCCTAATACTTTGACCGTGTTGGTCCAAAACACTACCGAGATACGTAAACTGTTCTAGCTGCTCTAGTTTTTGCCCTCCTATTTTAACGTTTAGCTTAGCCTTTTTCTTTCTAGAAAATCGCATAACCTTTGTTTTCTTAATATTGATTCTCATTTCTAACCTGTCGCACTGAATTTCCAATTCACTAAGCAATGCTTGCAATCCCTTGGCTAACTGACAAACTAAAGCTATATCATCAGCAAACCTAACTGATTTTACGAATTCCCCGCCGATTTTCATTCCTACCTCCAGTTCTTCCCATTCCTCTTTAGCCATTTCCTCTGCATATAGGGTGAACAGCAACGGTGATAATGGGCAGCCCTGCCTTATACCTCTTCCTAACACGGCCCATCCGGACTCCCCGTTCCCCACCCGCACCTGAGCAGTCTGAGACATGTACAGGTTGTGGATTAGCCTCCTTTCCCTCCAATGTATTCCTATTTTCCGCAATATACCCATTGGTTTTTCCCAATTCACTCTATCAAACGCTTTTTCGAAATCTACGAAACAGGCAAATACCTCCTGGTTGTGTTCTATATTCCTCTCGAATAATAATCTCATTACTGCAATGGCATCACGCGCACCTCTCCCCTTCCTAAACCCAAACTGATCATCCCCTAAGTAATCATATTCCCTATTCTCTATCCTTTTGTTTATGATCCTGAGAACAACTTTAGCTGCGTGGGATACCAACTTATCGTCATGTAGTCCTCACATGACGTAGCCTTTAACTTTTTCAGAATAGGAACTAAAACTGATCTCACAAAGTCTTCCGGCCAGATTCCTTCCTCAAAGATACTGCGAATCAGCCCATATAGCCTCTTCCTCCCACATTTTCCTAAGCATTTTAAAAGTTCCGCGGGAATATTATCCACCCCCACGGCCTTATTAAGTTTCATCTCCCTTAATGCCCTTTATATCTCATTGTCTAGTATGCCTGGACCTAAGCTTTCTTCCTCTACGTCATTTTCTTTTTCAATGTCTAACTGTGTTGGTCTGAGTTCTTTACGATTCAGTTCTTCTATATATTCCTCCCATCTCTCTTGGATCTTTCCTTTGTCAGCTATTACCTTACCCGCCTTATCTCTAACTGTTAGCATAGATCTCCCATTCTTACTTCCCGATAAAGATTTAACTCTGCTGTACAGCGCGCCAATTTCACCCTTTCTCTGCATACTTTCCATATCCTCACACTGCGTCTTCCACCATGCTTCTTTTGCTTTATTTATTGCCCGCCTCAATTTATTGTTCAATTCTTTGTACTTCATTTTGCCTAACTCTGTATTTACATTATTCCATTTTCTCCGCTCATCCATCTTTGTAATCATCTCATCCGTGATCCATGGTTTCCCAGTCCTTTTAGCGTTAACGGTTCCAATAGTGTCTTTTGCGGCTTTAGACAACCCTTCCTTAATACTATCCCATTTGTCGTCGATAGTACCTGTACTTAGCTCTTTACCAACCTCCATGATTTCCTCTACCGCCTGTTTGTATTCCTTCCTTTTCAAACCCCTTAATGTTTCTAGATTCAATTTTCTATCTCTTCGTCCCTGCCTTATAATTTTGAAACAGACGCTACATTTCATAACAACTAAATTGTGGTCAGAGTCCGCATCCGCTCCCGGGAAGCTGCGCGAATTTATCACACTGTTCCTTAACCTGTGTCTAACCAGGATATAATCCAGCTGATACCTTTCTGAGTCACTTGGCATTTTCCATGCATACCTGCGTCTTTTGTGGTGTCTAAACCAAGTGTTGGTGGTGACTAACCCCTGTGTTATTGAGAACTCAATTGCTTTCTCCCCGCGGTCATTCCTCGTGCCTAAACCGTAGTCCCCCACCTCATCACCGTCTCTTCCTTCGCCTACCATCGCATTCCAATGCTCCATAACTATAAAATGTTTCCTGGCGGTAACACACGCGATTATGCCCTCTAACTGATAATATATCCTCTCGACCTCTTCTTCCTTATGGTTGCTCGGTGGCATGCATACCTGAATAATAACCAAGTTCGTCTGTTCTGCTTTTATCTCTATTAGTAACAATCTATCTGTTACCTGCTCTATGTTGACTACGCTTCTTCCAACCTTTTCGTTTAATACTATGGCAACCCCTCGTTGACTCTCGTCCCCACCGCTTTATATTATTATATACTGATCACTCCAGTTCTCCCCGCTATCCTTCCATCTCACCTCTCATAGACCTAAAATATCAATTTTCCCCTTTCCATCTCTCGCTTGATATTCTCCAGTTTCCCTGTCCTCATCATCGTCCTAACATTCCACGTTCCTATTCTAACTAATTTTGTCTTCTTCTCCTGCGTCTTCTGTCCTGCTGCTGCCGGTTTTCCCCCGCAAGGGTTTCGTGTGATGACGACCGCGGAAGCCCTGCCTCCCCCGCTGCCGGGCACGACACATGGCCGATTGGGCCGAGCTCCGTAGTTGGCAGGACTCAAAATCTGTGTATTATCCATCATTTAAATCTTGGAAATGATAATTGTGGTGGTTTCCCGTTGCCTTCCTCAATAGTGGTGTTAACGTGACACCATCACTTACTGGCCACCCCACTGGGGTCAGACGGCATTGCAGCCGCCTCACTGAGGAACAGACGCTGCGTAGACTACCTTTCGTCTGGCTCCTAACCTTCGACCTATCTGGCATGAGTGACCCTACCAGGAGCAATTATTATTACTCCCGCCAGCACAGCTCTAGGGGTCATCGGAACGCACAAGTCCTTCCACCACGACAAGGTTGTAGCCCGGGGATGAATATATATATATATATATATATATATATATATATATATATATATATATATATATATATAATCTTCAGCGTTGATTTCATTTTCAGCCACTGATTTTTATGCTATTAATATCATGGGGCCTATTTGTCATTTGATAAAATATTTTAGTGTCATATGTGATGGCATAATCAATCAATCACCTATTCAATGAGGTAGCAGGTTTGTCCCGTGTACATTTTTCTCGACTCCCGTCCATTTTTGCTGCAGATTGATTTATAAGTACATTAACCACGCCTTATAAATCCATTAAGCCATGGAAATATTTCGCAATAGAAGGATCCGGCACCCTTATTTTTCTTTTAACAGTTATATATGTATATTTTATTTGTTCACCCACAAATTTTGTCCTGTTACCTGAATTTTTAAACTTAAAACGGCATACTTAAAGTTTATAACCACTCATATATTTATTCATATTCTTTATTGTGTTTTGATACTGCCATGTTTGACTCTTAGCTGTGTTCAGTTTTCCACTTCTTATAGACTTTATCCCTTAATTTTATTTTCTCAAGGATATCTTCATTAATCCAAAGTTTCATAATTTCTCTAAAAATGCCCATGCTTTATTATACGCTTACCTGAAAATATATTGAAATAATTACTCCGAACATATTACGATAAACGATCCAATAAATTAATCATAATGGATATTGAAATAAAGTCCTCAAGAGTTTGTTGAAAAATATATGACTCGGACGATTTACTGCTTTCTTTTTTTCATGATGAGGGCGGGGAAAGAAACTTTGCACTTCCACGTAAAGATTTCTCACTTCACAGGACTATGGTTTCGATGCTGCGTACCATCACCAGGTGGCATGCATGAAACATTTTCCAACTTATATAGCGTGGCTCCAAGAGGGAAGGATAGTAGGGGGAGCGTGGGAGAGGGGGTAAGTTGAGTACGTACTGGTACAGTAACCTATTAATTTCAAAAAGTTTCAATCAATTCAAATTTATTACAACAATTGTCCCTTTGCTCTTCATATTGATCGTTAGTATTGATCATATGAAACAGATGTCATTACACCCTTAATTTCTTGAAGAAAAGATAATATGATCCATTTAATTTCGCCTTAAGACATACAGCTCCTGTGATTTCACGGGAAATGCGCTCTAGATTTCTGCTTTTCAAATAACATAACTGTTTTTTTAGAAATACCATAACCTCTTCAGGTCGATTCAAATGCACTTGCAAGTGTCAAACGAAATTTTTCATTGCATTCCGGACATAATGTGCATGCACCATCCCTTAGTAAAGCCCTTATGCACTTGAAACATGAAAATTTTATATACATTTGTAATTACAATAAATTTGAACAGGCAAGGACTACGATGTTATTTTGATTTTCGTATAAACTATTCTTTCATGACAAAAGCAAAGAAAAGTATGCATGAAATTATATAGGGGGAAATTTTATCATGTAGTCATTAAAATTTTGAGCTTCCCAAGAAAGTGAAACAATTGATAGGTACGGACCGATAACTGCCTTCCTTAGAACTATTTTGCAATTGTTATCATGTAGAATACCGTAATACGCAAAAAATTAATGATGATTTTTATAACCTGATAATCCGCGAGTTTAAACGCATATTTTTACCGCTAATCATGGCAGGAACGGATGAAAACCTAAACTTGAGCTGCAGCTAAGCTACCGTGTTCAGCCTCCCCATCTTCGCTCGCTGGCACGAGGTCCCGAAGTAGGGAGATACGGAGGGGTAGTCGGGGGTCGGATGAGGAGGGCTGGGGGTGAAGAGGTAGGGGGGGAAGGATGGGAGTATGGGGCGGATATTGCTGCTGGACCGTAGCTCGTCGGCCGAGAAGGGACTTAGCCCATCCATGCGTGCGCGCATTAACTCCATCGGCCAAGATGGGCACGGCAATTTACAAGTTGACACTCCCATCTCCGCCCCCAACTCCCAAACACATACGCTCCCTTGAACCTCCCTCCCTCTCTCTCTATCTCTCTCTCCTTCTCTCTACCCCCCGTCTCCACCTCGCCTTCTCTTCTTCTTGCCCTCCCATTCCTTATCCTCTCATTCCTCGATCCTTCCCGTCTCTCATTCTCTTTTCTTTAATAAATCGCGGCTGCAATTCGACTACGTTACTTTTGTTAAACTAAAGGTGGTAACAGCGCCGATCGTTACATACTTCCTGTGAACCATTTAGCGCCAATGGATATTAAATGAACCGATTTCCTCTTGTCCGCTGCCCGCGATTCAAAATATGATAGACTAAAATTAATTTTCGAAGTGAAATTGGTCCAGAGGGAAATTTTCACACCAGTACTTATCATGGTATTAAGTGGAACAATTATACTTTACACTTTAAGGCTCCAATTGGTGGAATTGTTTGATGTCCATATTAAACTCATCCTGTTTCAAGAGGTATAGAATCGTTATTATATAAAAATATTGAACTATTTTTGAATAACGCACTCAATAAAATATAATCGCAATAGTTCGAACCTTGTAGCTTAATTTGCCTATTACAAATCAGGCCCTAATTTATAACCATTAATTTTTAGTTAACCTATTTTTATATGGCTAAGGGTTATTTCAATTAAGGTGAATTCAATATGTCCCTCATCCATCGTTTGCTTGATGATTGCGTTAAAATGTTGCGCTTTCCTGCCTTTTGCGTTGGTTTTCATTTTTACAATGCCCCTATCTATTGCAATTCCAAGCGTTTTTACTTTTCTACCTTGATTTAATTATTAGCAAAGAACTCCGGAAGAGGACATTCTTTATATGCAATGTTCCTCTCGTTTTTTCATTTTTGGTTCTTACGAATAATTTCTCATGACATAGAACTGTACCATTAAAATATCTTTTTTAAATGTGTTACTAATCAAGCTGTAGCTTAGGGCTTGTAAGTAAGAGAGAATTTCTGAAGCAACTTGTTTGTAAGATTCCTACTTTTATAATTTAAAAATATTTTTTAATCTAACGAGATATCCGATATTTATCTATGGAACATCGTATGTTAACAAATCAAGACCCTAGTTTAATTCTCAAAAATATAAAATTTTTTAGCTTCTAATTTAATAATATAATCTATTGTTTCAGGCTTCACTTCGTGGAAGTAATTGATATCCATTATTGAAATAGAAAGAAAGACTCGTACTTTTCCACAGATTTTATTATACGGCACGACGCGTTTCACCGACTTGCGGCATCATCAGGTACCTGATGATGCCGCAAGTCGGTGAAACGCGTCGTGCCATATAATAAAATCTGTGGAAAAGTACGAGTCTTTCTTTCTATTTCAATATTGGATAATAATATAATGACTGAATATCTTGTCTTTTATGTCAGTTAAAGTTGTACTATTGGTAATTACAATAAAAGACCAGTGGAGCGATTTTTTTTTCGAATTGAGCATTGTGGTTCTGTTTCCGGTCATGTCACACATTATTTAACCTAATGCAATATTTAACATAGTAGGCCATGGTGTGATTTCCGCAGATTCACTTTGGGAGTAAAATAAATGAGAAATATTGTAACTTTGGAAGGAAAAACGAAACGCTAAGCATTAATTTAAGTTAAAATAAGCATACGTTTTTGTACTTGTGTGCTAATATACCTTCCATAGTTTATTTTCTGCACGAATTCTTCAATAGTTCAGGAATACGAACAATTTAATTAAAAAATATTGCTGACACAGAGAACGCGTTGATTAGGTAAGATTTATTTTTGCTCGGGTCTTCATTTGCGGGTAATATTATATCACAATTTCTTCCGTATTCACCAACCGCACTTCGTTGTCTCGGTTCAAGATTTTGTTCACATGATTCTTTTGGTCAGCATGTAAAAATATTAAACAGAGATTCATGAGTGGAGAATACCACAGTGCACAGGGTGAGGCTTTAGGAAATAAAGGTCGTGTATTCGCTCAAGGGCACAAAGAAATCTCATGCCTCTGGGAGCGGCGCCGAAATTGCACGACCCTGAGCCGACCCTCTCTGCGACACACTTCCTCCCAGGACCGGACTCCTTCTCCCCCACAGAAATCATCCCCTTTCTCTCGACATCCCAACCCGGCGCAAACCGGAAAACCGCCAGTCAGTTGAGATGCTGCCGAGCTTAGCGGATGCGCGCATTACACTCTAGCCGAGATTTACACTCGAGGGAGAGAGAGAATTGTCCCTTTTGCCTCGCCGCCTCTCCTCCTTGCCTTCTCTCTCTCTCTCTCTCTCGTACCCCTCTTCTCCACTATCATTTCCTTTGCAGGTGCCCTTATGAAGTACATATAGGTACATTTACATAAAGGTAGGTACCTTGAATGACGAAAGTGGGGAGGGGAGAAGGGCTTGGTGACTCTTCCTTCCGTATGTCCACACAATGTCCTCGTCGGGAGGAGGTAGTTCCTACGTCGGGATTTCTGCGCCCTTTTGTGAAAAGAATGAGCGGGAACCTATTTACGGAGGGCTCGACCAATAGCGTGGTCTGTTCTAGGACTAAGCCCGGAGCGACATTTTATAAATGGAGAGACATTCAAGGAAGCCTGGAATAAAATGGAGACAATTTTGCTCGGGCAATCCCGACGGTATTACTTCAGTGGAGTCGCAAATTATTTTGTTGAGCCTGTGGAAAAAGTCGACGGTTTCATATGCTGAACCTGTAATTACCGACATGGCAAACTAGTCTGTGGACAAAGTAGCGATTCTCAACCAAAAGCACGGCAGATAATCAAACTTATTTTAAAATTTATCTGCTGAAACAAACAGCTTCCTCGCATATTATCCTTAGCGATTTAATTCTCTGATCTTGGATTGATTAATTATGTTTAATCATTTGCATTCACTTCACATCAGCGAAAGCTCACACGCACAAAACAATTTCAAGCAAATTACAGTCTCAATTTACCGTCTCACTGCGTCAATTGGATCGGCGCAAGTTTCCGTTTTTAGGGTTTTCTTCAACTTAAGTGATGACAATTTGGTGGCATTGAAATATATTTTCTATTTAACTACTTCTTTCTTCTTGAGTTATTAATAATAGTTATTATTATTTTATAACTATAATAAATATTGACAAATAAAAATGCAACGTCTGTGTTCATCTGGGTAGTCTCTTTTGTTCTTTGAAATGGTCATTAAATTTAATCGGTTGTGAATATATCCTAGATAAAAATACGTCGAAATATCGAAAAAAATATTATCAAAATATATCGATATACCGGTCGATATATTTTGATTTACGTTGGCTATTCAGGATCATGGTATTTTTGATGGTACTTGCCAACTGTACAGCAACAGTGTGCGGAAATTTTTCCGATGTTATGGTCAAAATATGGCTACATGTATATTAGTACTCAATATGGGAAAAGTACGAGCAGACCAAAGAACTTGCACCCTATTTCCCTCATCCATGGCACAGGGAATGAGCCTGTTTGAGAGACTTCCTCACCTTCTGCGCGACCTCCAAGAGGGGAAACAATTATGCCGGATGTATTGAACAGATTCAGGGGAGATGTAATGGAAGTTCATCATTATGAGATAAACAAATTTGCACTCTTCCACAGATATATTTGTAACGTACAACGTGTTCAAGTTCATCGAACCATCTTCAGGTGCAAGACAAGATTCAACATGTGATACATAATAATTATACCTGTTTGAGGAAGGGGGGGAAGAAAAGAGTGAGGAGTAAGGTAGGAGGGGACAAAGAGGGGAAATACGGAAAACCCAAAGAAACAGAGAAACTAAGGAAATGGTGAGGTAAAAAGAGGGGGGGGAGAGATAAGGACTTGTGGTCATTATTGAGAGGACGGTGGCAGGTCGAAAGGGGGAAAAATAAAGAAGGGTTAATTGGGAAGGAGACAAGGAAGGGATAGAGGGAGGTTGAGGGATGAGGTATAAGTGATTCTAAGAAGGGCATTATCAGGGAAGCGTTGTTCGACACACACTGAGAAACGAGGGTAGGGAGTGGCTGGCTGGGAAAAAAACATTTTTAGTTGCATAACCTAACCGACGGTCTGAATTCAACACTACACGCATATGTCAGGAAAAAACTGCTACCGATACTTTGTATGACCATGTATTCACTGCAAACCATTCATATTATTTCCTGATACTTTATTTTCCGTTGGAATCTTCATTTTACACTATCCTTAATAATATTTATTAATTACTTGTGAATGAATTTAGACGTAACGTCAAACCAAAGCCTTACCACATATGGTTTTGTAATTGAGCTCATTCAAAGTCATCGGTTTCATCTACAGGGCAGAGGATGGTGGGTCGACCTCTAGATTAGAGGCGGTTTGCTGCTGAATAAACGAGTGCACTGGACGAATACGCAGTCGTGGACAGTTAACAGTGGCGATCGGAGGTCTAAGAAGGTCATCTATAGGTTAGATGGCCTTAAGTTAATGAAAGGTTATGTTGGTGCTGTGACTTCAAGATTGCCTGCCACTAAAATTACATACTACCAATTTGAGAGAATATTGGGCGGGCATCCCTCCTTTAAATGAGTGAAAACGGGGACCATAATATTTGTTTCGTACAGCGACAGTCATCTAACCGTAGACCTAGTAAAGCTTACTTATGCGGAAGGTAACAAGAAGTAACAAATTCCAAAGAAACTGCGGGAGATGCCGCAACAGCAACTTTTAACGGAGTCATCCGCTAATGTGCATTTTAATGCAACAATTTCAGAGCGTAAAAATCATTCGCCTTGACTGGGACTCGAACCCAGATCCCTCAATATCCGGTCGAGTGCTTTAGCCACTTAAGCTACCGAGGCGTCCTCTTAAACTCTGAAATTTTGGGGCTTTTAAAGGAACTAGATGTTATGACGAAATACCGTACATACAATGTCACATGCATTCGTAGTCGTGCGCGAGGCGCCACTGTCCACGAGGTTAAAGCCAACTTTAAACACTTATGGTGTTTTTCCCTTTGACAAATTCCAAAGAAACTGCGGGAGATGCCGCAACAGCAACTTTTAACGGAGTCATCCGCTAATGTGCATTTTAATGCAACAATTTCAGAGTTTAAGAGGACGCCTCGGTAGCTTAAGTGGCTAAAGCACTCGACCGGATATTGAGGAATCTGGGTTCGAGTCCCAGTCAAGGCGAATGATTTTTACGCTCTGAAATTGTTGCATTAAGAAGTAACAAAATTACCATCCCGAGTGACAGCAGCCCCTTTTTATTTTAAGGAATCAAACAAAAGACTTGGTGAAACCGTCTCGTGTAAAATTTTCCCAAGGTAAACTTTGTCCCCCATTCGGATCTTCAAGCGGATGCTACTCGAGGGATACTTCAATGAAATTTGTCAATCAACTTGGATTGGAACGTGGAAAATTTTGTCACCCCAAGCATGCGATATGTTTTTAGAAAGTTAGGGTAGAAAAACGTAGAATGGGATTAGACTTTTTCCGGTGAAATGAAATGGCCCGAAAAAGGAGACTTTTGGAACGCCGGCTGCAGAATAATTCACACTGGTTCCATTAGTGGAAATTATGGAGTTGGCATAATACTATGGAAATGTCCTGCAAAGAGATGAGGAGCTTTCTGCAATTCAATGAAAGGTTCATTATCATGAGGATACGAGTAGCAACGAATCCCGCGGTTACCGTACTGATTCATGTTTAAATGCCAACAGCAGGATACGGCGATGACGAGGAAGTGGAGGTGGATGGAGGAATAAAGGAATTGGAAGGGGAGAAATAAATATAATTAGGATTTGAGTCTGAAATAAATCGTTGGAGATGACCAGGAAGGAAAAAAAATGGGAAATTATGGTCTAGTGAAAGGAAATGAAAGAGGAGTAACGCCATAAGAAATCAGAAGGAAAATACACGCAAAGGAGAAATTATTTAATTGTTTTCATTCGTGGGTCGTTCAATAATTTCTTGGAAAAAAAAAAGAAATGGCTTTCGCAGTATCGAAAAATGCTTCCTTTTTGTAATCCATGTGTCCGTATATCATTTACGTGATTTCATTTTCATATTGGATTGAAGTAAAGAACTTTTGCTTATGTAGAAAAATGGAAGAGAATGAGTTTCATACGGTAAATAAACTCTTTTATTTAAAAGGCTTGAATTGAAAAGAGGTCAAAGTCAAATTGGTTGAACTTCGACCTGAAGACGCTCGTTGAAACACGGGCGTTACTGTTGTCAGAAAAATAACTTACGCGGTGACATCCCGAGAATGGAGAGTCTTTCATCTGAACGCCGCGAAAATCTATGATCCCATATCAAATTGGTTGAAGTTCATGGGACATCTGCTCGCCTGTTTACGACTGTTTACAATTGAGTAAATGAGTTTAAACATGGCCGTATGTCCACATATGAAGAACATCGTGCGGGACGCATATATACATAATACACCGCAAGCCGCCGCAAGGGCGTGTGGCGGGGGGTGTTAAGTCACCAACCGTAAAAAGGAAAAATACCACATGCAAAAAAAAAACACGGAAAATTACACCCACAGCAGCGCACACACTCATGCAAAAATCCCTTCATCCAATACTCATGCAAACACATATACCGCAAAACAACTTAAAAAACTGCACCCCATGATGCAGCACGAAAGCCATCCAACAACACGGAAGCCAGGACACAACAAGCAAGAAATTGAAACATCACTACCACATGAAAATGCACCACGAAACACTCTACCCCCAAAGAGTCTGTAAAAGGCAGGGATTATATATATATCATATGGTAAAAATAATTTCAATTTTGCTCGAAATCCTAAAGGGAAAAAATCTTTGTATAGTGGGTAAATAAAGAAACCTACGAATGTATACCCTCACAAGAATGAAGGTCAAATAATTGGACACTTTCTGAGGCTGGATAGCGTACTGAATATCGTAATTTAAGGATAAACGGAGTGAAGGCTTAAGATTAACTACGATAAGCAGTAACCCAAAATGTCGGTGCAAGGAGCTATGTGGAAATGAAGAAATTGACAGGGGACAGGATATTATGGAGGCAAGCTTTGGACCAGTGGTTGGGGCTGATAGCTAGTTACCGATATGTATTTAAGATAACAGTACCGTGCCACTTGACCACTCTTGACCGAGGTTCTGACGCCGAGGAACCTAGGGACCGAGAAATACATGGGCTATTTTCCTAAGTACCTCAGTACTCCCAACAAGATTCCATTGACGTGGGGATAGGGTTGAATGAGCTGGCCATTCTATGGTCCGTTAGCAACACCAACTAGCAAATTGATTTCTGCATGGCATATTGTGTGGTGTAAATTATTTACCCTATCTCCCCAAATAATATCTATAGTACTACTAAAATAAAAACGTTAATTAAAAAAGTGCTAAAAATATATTAGTACCTATATTAGAAAATAGCACCGGTTTTACATACGTATAACTTGGGGAAAATCGGAAAAAATACTCGTATACCGATGTATGGGGAATACATTCTGGATATTCCAGTACATACAATCCCTAGACCAAATAACCCGGACACATTTATTACTGGTTTGTAATTCTAAATTCAATGGAAGCAATAATCCAATGCAATGCTTGTTGGTGTTATTCCAGTTAAATAGGGAATATTGGTATTTTTTGTGAATTACGACTCAATTCTTTTGATTATTGAACATATGAAAATGAAAATGAATCCATTTGTAATAAAAAGTAATTGAATATAGTAGAAATAACATAAAATATGTCTTTTATTCCGACAAGAATTCCGTCAAATATGCAATGTCTTGGAGAACCATGATAATTGAAAATTGTGACTTCCACTATACAATCGTATAGTGTAGTGGAAATCACCTAATAAGTTTTGCATTGAAATATTATGTTTTACAATGCATTTTCATGTTATTTTTTTTCTCTTTTTGAAGCATTTAAAATTTTAAGACAGATATTTTGCTTCAAGAATATATTTTGGAATCTTGGAACATATGCTTAATATTCTTTGAAAAAAGTCTTCAGTGATGAGATTCTTCGCCAATATTTTGGATCATAGAGCATCTTTGAATGAGTAAATTAAACATATTTCTTCAATGTTGAGTACACACGCTAAAAGACCTTTTTCTACTCGTTTTATTCACTCCAGATGGAGTATTTTTCCCATTCAAGCAATGGATCGTGATCCTTTTCCCCTGTCCCTCATTAAATCCTTAATACGTCTTACATCCAGGCAAACGGTACGCGTTCGGATATCGTTCATTACACTCAAAGGCATTGGGTGAAAGATTTACCTGAATAGCGGTGACCCTCTGCTTGGGAGCGGAGTGGCCAATGCACGCCGCTACCTTTCCACTGATAGCGTCGCCTTCTTAAATGGATTATACGTTCACCACCGGTGAAAACAATTCTTCATCAAAAACTCTGTTTGTGAGATCTAGATAATTGCAGGTACGTCCGATAGTGAATTTGAGCCAAATGCATACACACCACTGAAAATTGCCTTCGATCTCCACTTCTAGGCTCATTACTACGATTGAGTTTTGAATAAACCTCAGGAAGAGTTCTACAGAGCAAATGAATAAATTTTCGTACGCATTCGGCGGAAGAGCCTCAGACAATATAACTGTTTAGATGTCACCCCTAATTTTTGTAGCATATATGAAATTATTTGTAATTTTCTTCCGGGGGTGCCGGTTCCTGGTTAATTATCAGTTTGATGATTTGAGGAATAATGGCATCTTTGGTAAGTATCGTTCGTTAGAATATCTGAAATAGTAGACAACGGGAGATTCGAATTTTACTATAAAGAAAAAGCAATTGACAATCATTTATACGATGGACTTTTAAAATGCGGAAAATACCAAGCAGGTCTCGCAAACTCACACTTCTGAGGTGCAAAGGGCGTCTGCTACTATTATACTATTTCGCGTTTATTGCGTTGTTAACTATATTTCCCCCTCTTTTAATTATTAATTATCGCTCATGCCAAAAGTTATTTAAATCGTTTTCTAAACCATCGTCGCGCGAAAAAATTTCAGGATAACGAGGATTAAATTTATGATTTAAACAAAGTTTATTAATCACACTGATAGTGTTTGTTGTTCATCTGCTTTAAGTAGCGTGGTCTTGTTTTGCATTTAGATTCATCTATTCGGTCTTAAAGTTAGGATTCGGTGGTATTGCTGGAAATTGTACGATTAATATGAATTATTATTACCAAAGGGACAAATAAAAATGATATAATGTGACACTTCTTAACCATTACGCACTCATATCTGAGAGGTATTTACGCAAATTTATTTTTGGACGCTGAAGTGCAATGCTACGTAATAACACCTGGATAGGACTCACACTTAACAGCACATTCGGTAATCTTCATTTGAATTATTCGATGCACAGTAGGTGTATTTTATCCATTGTTCTCTAGGTTATTCACATTTCATGCAATTGGTTATTCTACTAATGTATAGTCTTCAAGCAAAAGGAATATGCTCCACCCACTCTGATAAATGAATTTATCATTATGGTGTGTTGTATGTGCGAGGTGGGTTCTACCCAACCCTATGAAATTACCTTACAGGTCGATTGTTGCAGGGGCATAACTATATAAAAATTAAATTATACTTCATCTAATAGTTGATACACCGAGCTAAGTAAAATGCAAAAATTACTGGGATAAATAAATGAACGGGAAATGTGATTTATGTATGTACGTGTTAGGTTGAAATTAATATCATTACTGAGCAAATATCAGGCTCGGAGTTTTGTTCATTGGTGAAGCTTTGTCATAAAATTCCTCGTGGAATGGTAGTCATAAAATGGCTAAAGTTATGGAATGAATGGTACACGACGCGTGATCACGATTACGTGCAGCAAATGCGGAATATGCGGATTACTTAAAGCCTTGGCAGACTCAAAATAACTGAAACCATAATAGCAATGTAAGTAACTGTTCGAATTTCACTCGCTTCGCTCCGTAAATCCGTTTTCATAATATGATAGCAAGCTTCAAATAACATAAACTCAATGGTCTCTACTTTTCGACCATACCCGTTCCGAACTGTTCCGTATACTAAGTACCTCATTTGAATGGGGGAAATGAATAAGGTTGCCTTAACTCTTTAATATTCATGTCCCTCTACTTAAAATAATGCAGACGTTTTTTGTGAATAATGAAAAGTATTTTTGCTAGTCCTTTTGGCCTAAAGCAGCCTCAATTAATAATTAGATGCCATAGTCTTGCCCTATTTTAAATAAATTTCACCGACAGGTCGTATGTGTGACTGTCAAATAATGCAACAACTGCATGGTGATTACATTTCCTTATTTTTTTAATCTTCCGTTGACGTTAGATATTCAAAGCACGGCAATAGAACGTTATATATACGAACAAAATTATGAAAATGTTAAATAATTATGTACGAAATGGAAGCGGTAAATACTTCGGAGTTAAAACGGTTTGAACAAATAACGTAATGGAAAAAAGATATTACAATTGTTTGCACATTTTATTGCATACGGCAGGAGTTGCAAGTTTTTTCCTCCAAAAGTTACAAATCAATTTTGTAAGGTCACCGCTATCTTACTAAAGCGATTCGCCAGTGACCTGGAAAGTATACGTAATGAAATGGGGATCCAGTGGTCAAGTCGGGGCGAAAGGTGTGTCTGTAAAGAGCTTTTGCAGGTGTTAAGGCTCCTTATTGCGGAAGAGAGTGGAGAGAGGAATGTAGTCTAGAGGTATTTGTGCCGGGAGAGCATTCGAGCAGTCGGGAATTTGTTGAAATATGTTCATGACGGCGAAGATTGCATGTGAATTTAACATTTAGGTCTATGGTTGATGTGATATCCAGCTATATTTGCATAATCGTCTCTCCGTATTTTTTAATACGATTTCTGGACTAAAAAAGAGAGGGATTGTTTGGGGCAAAGGTCACCTTTTTATTGGAAGAATTATTTCCCTTGCATATTTATTGGAGTTAATTATTTTACCTATTACATTTTCCATTAATCTCCAGCGATGAGTTTCCTTCCTTAATGGAACACTTTCGGTCATGAATTAATGTCTCCCGTCTGGTTGTCCTATGTTCCCTTTCGTTAAATAATAGCGGCTGTGGTTTTTGTCCCCGCTCTTTCTAGTGGTCATGTTCAAGACCGAAGCAAAGTGCCTATCCATCCACCTATCTATCTCACGCAGCGTTCCATCCTTTCCATTATATTCTACGCCTCCCCACATTCTCCCTCCCCTCGGCCGACGCCCCATAATCTCTCTCACTCCTACCTTTCATGACACTCATGCGTGGACATAATAACGATATCCGGCGGGTCCTCGAGGGAGGAAACGGCGAGGTGGTGCGCGACAGTGGGAGCCGGAGAGAGGCAAGGAGAGGAATGGCTAAGGAATGGCGGGTTCTTTTAAGGGAGAGAAATGAGACATGGAAAGAGAGAAAGAAAGAGGAGTGAGAGCGGGAAGAGAGTCCATATCTCATGGTCAGTGCAAGGGAGACCAATTCAAGTAGCAGTCCCCCTCTCTCTTCCCACCCCAACGCGCAGCATATCTACGTTGAGAGTCCAGCTGCACGGAGCAGAGATGATAAATAACAGTGAAAGTATTAACGGGCGCGGCTTAGGAGAGGCGACACGAAGTTTTCAGTGGGTACCAGAAAAGGAGCTGCTTAGAGAGTATTTGAGAGAGGGTATGGTACGAAGGTGTGCTAATGTGTCTTAATATATGAAAGTACACAAATATGTGCATTCGTGTCTACATTTATATAAATGTGTGTTTATATATATATATATATATATATATATATATATATATATATATATATATATATATATATATATATATATAAGGTATAACACTTAGCACTAGTGGACACACACAAAAACACACAGAACACAGACATTTTTTTGTGTTTCTGTGTGTTTTTGTCTGTGTCCACTAGTGCTAAGTGTTATACGTTATCATTCACGTTCGTGAGACTTTCAAAAAGTGTTATGTATATATAACCATTAACACAGTAATCAACCCGAAGGTCGGTTTGGTAGGTGACGGTAGAGTTCACCCAGTACTAAGCACTATACGGTACACATCACATCAGGGTCCTTCCTTGTGCCGGTAATGATTTCCCACGAAGATCTGGTACCCGAAAAATCACTTTAGCTTGGGTGGAGCTGCTATATATATGTATATATATACATACATACATATATATATAGATATATATACATATATATACATATATATATATATATATATATATATATATATATATATATATATATATATATATATATATATATATATATATATATATATACATTCAAATACGAAATCCCGCCAAACGGCGAATAAATACTCATATATACAGAAACAGATATCCCTTTTCCTTATATCTGTTTCTATAAATATATATATATATATATATATATATATATATATATATATATATATATATATATATATTTATATTTATATACATATATATGAATATATTGCTGACCGAATGGGCCCGGGTTCGATTCCGGGGAAGGTGTACTCTGGGCACCTGCAGCTCCACTCAAGCTATGTGATTTTTCGGGTAAGAGATCTTCCTGAGAAGCCATAACCGGAATAGGAGAAGGAACTGGCCCCCCTACCCTGATGTGTGAATTTCACGCGCCGTCGGGCTTAGTACTGGGTGAACTCTATCATCATCTACCAAACCAACCTTCGGGTTTACACACACATATATATATATATATATATATATATATATATATATATATATATATATATATATATATATATATATATATATATATATATATATATATATATTTCTTTTACGAAAGTCTCATGGATGTGAATAACAACTCAAACGAAGGAGCGAAATGTGGTTGGCCAATTAAAATATGAAATAATACATATAAAAAGGGCACTCCAACGTATTCCAAAATTATACGTGTCATGACAGTGCTCCGTGGACAGAAGGAACAGAGGAGGATAAAGATCGCTAAACTGATCCTTCTCCTCAGTCCGTTTAGGTTGCCATAAAATTGAAAGGCCTACCTGGTTATTCGGAGATTTCTGTAAAGGCGTCTCCATTTTTCCCTTAAATGACTCTCTGATTCAACCAAATATACACTTCGAGCAAACACATTTGTTCTATAATTTCCGCAACTTTGGCCTCTTCTGTAGTGATTTTGCGCTAACTGTATTCCACAGTACTCCCAAGTACCCCGCTGAAAGGTGTTCATTTTCAGGTGAACAGTTTCATTGCTACACCTCAAAGCGAATCTTCTTCAATAGCCTCCAAATCTTTTGGATTATATTCTTCCAGTATTTTTCCTATCATTGAGTCCATCTTGTAAGCGTCTCCGAATGAATCGAACCTCACCCAGCCATTTCTCAAGTAAATTATCAATTTCTACACGCCTTCTTTCGCGCCCTTGCTCATCGGCGATTATTTTTGTCCTGCCGTAATCTGTGCGCCTGATGTTATGCTCTGATGACCCCTGGACCCTGTGTTTTCGGGAACAATGCTAATTAATCCTAGTAGCGATCCGTTATCATTGTAGGATCCCATGTGAGAAAGGTGAAAGGTCGGGAGCAAAGAAAAAGGTAGACTGTGAATGAAAGATTATGAGGAAGTTGCAAAAGCGTCTGAACCCAGTGGGGTGGCCATTGGTGTCGCGATAAAAATACTATGCAAGTGGGCAACGGCAATACTTCCCAAACTATTTATCCCCAGAAATGATTATGTAACCTTACATGAATGTTTATTCTGACAGCTAGGAGGCTCGGCCCTCTGGGCCGTCTGTTTTACCGTAGAGTGGGAGAAGTAAGGCTTCCGCGGTCGTCATTATACGAAATCCGTTCAAAGCAGAATCGAGTGCAGCAGGATTGAAAAAAATGGAGAGGATCAAATGAATTAGAATAATGAACTGATATTTTAGGAAGGTTTTGAGAGTAGGGAGATAAAAAATATCAAGCTGAAAGTGGATGGAGAAAGGATAGACATTTTAGGGTTGAGTGGGGAGGTAAATCAGGATAGCGGGCATTATTGGAGCGATAGATTTTGGAGTAATACGATTTATAAGGTGAAAGGCCACACCATTATCACTAAAAATGTGGTAATGCGAAAGATCTGCGCTTAACTCGCCCCGAAGGTCTTCACGGGCAACCAAGAGCAGAGTCGAGAATGTCTGCTTGCTAAGACTTTCTGCAACGGCATCTTGACGATCTCCCAACTCCCTTACAATTCCGTTTTGGCACTAGTGACTATTTCCCAAAAGTGAAATCCTCCCTCGGTATCAACGTACGCACAGGTGCTTAAGAGAGAATTGAGACGGTGGGTCGGTGGGCTCTCTTCTGGAAGGGGCGAGATGCCCGCCGTGGAGAGATTAATGGACTTCTCCTCTCCTACCTTCTCCATCTTGAGTGATATTACACACCCTTCCGGAGTCTCCTCTTCCTTGCACTCCACTCCCTTCGCCTTTCCCCGATCCATGGGATGAAATGATGGCGTGGGCTGCCGGCGCCGTCGGCCGGATATGTCGCGAACTTACCCGAGAACCCTACTCAATAAACGTTCATTCTACTCGGAAGAGAGCGCAGTTTTCTCAGGAGTGTGATCTCAGCTCGTGATTTCGATGCGTGCATTTGTAACGATGAAACATAATTGCTTCCTGAAACGTGAATGAAAAATTGTCGAACATAACCTCATGCTTTTACATCCTAAGACTTAAATGGATATTGTATTTGAAAATAAAAATTGTATTTACGATTAATAAGCCCTTGACTCTTATTTAAATTACATTTAAACTACCCTCCATTAATGCGGAAATTGAGTGAATGATTTTTCTAATACTATGCGCCTGCATTTCCATTAAAAAGAAACAACTTTGCCTGAATATAAGGAAGGAATACAATAACTTTACAAGAATAACAGGAAGGAAGTGGTAGTGGATATTCGTCGGGCAGGCGCCCAAAACTCTTTTTGACTCATTGCTACATTTTCCTATCTTTAACGGGTTAAATTAACAGTGAAATATTTGAGTCAGCAAGTATTTTGAATGAGGAGTGATTATATTTACTTATGTAACAGCCAACCCAAGAGCAGTCGAATTCGCCTTAATTTGATTGTAATAATAAAAGAGCGAAATGATACGATAGGCGCGATGTAGAGAACTGTTAAAAATGACGAAGCGTGGGAAGAGTACTGGAAAGAGATAGAAAAACCGAACTCTAAGGGGAAAAACGACCACAATGTTAAAATAAAAATGCAAAATACAAATAAAAAGATACTCTTTTTTACACAGAACTATTGTTGAATGGAACCAGCTGTCTGGAGGTTTGTTTGAGCCTTTTCCATCTAATTTTAGAAGTTTGAAGAATAAATGTAAAGCAGCCACTGGGTGATAAACTTCATTGACTGTGATTATAATACTATTGTATTTATTTAAATATTGTTATGTGTGGGATGCGGACGGCGTGAGAAGTTGTATTGCAAAAGTGAACGATGTGTTAACGGTGCGTGCTTTCGAACGGTATATGAAATAGAAGAGTGCGTGATTATAGACGGAGTGCGGCGATGGACGGAGCGTTGTATGTATGGTGCGAACCTATCCCATGTGTTATGGTAAACGTGCGGTTGGTAATCTTTAAGTGTCATTGTACAGAAAAGAATTTTGACTCATATCAGTTCTTCTTGTGTATGCGCGGTTGCGCATTGCAAGAGTGACCGTTGACCAGACTTGACCGTTGCAACCAGGACAATTGCCTAATTGCAAATGAGATTGATATAATAATACTGTATTTTCCCATCGATAACGCGCACCCAGAACTTTGTAGTTCTCATGAATTTGTATAGACACCGCGCGCCCAGGGCTTCATAGTTATATATATATATATATATATATATATATATATATATATATATATATATATATATATATATATATATATTATACGGAAAACTCACACGAGCAGTATAATAATGAGACGGCACAATAGAACTCAATTCAAATAGTAACATTTAAAAGGACACTCACACGGTAAAATGTTTGAGATTTCGGCCTTCTCCGAGGCCTTTTTCAAGTACGCCTAGCATATATATATATATATATATATATATATATATATATATATATATATATATATATATATATATATATATAAACCACCATAAACACAGTAATCAACCCGAAGGTCAGTTTGGTAGGTGATGGCATAGTTCACCCAGTACTAAGCCCGACGACGCGAGGGTTATCGATGGGAAAATACGGAAATATAATACGCCTAGCGAGTTTTGCTTTTCTTCGAATAACGATTAGTGTAACACCACAGAAAAAAGTAGTTGGCCAAAATAATAATATCACAAACCATAAGTCATTGTCAGAGATTTTGAAGCTGTCATTCAATTTTTCGAACGGCCAACCTCTTCTCCCGTCGATTCCTTGGCGCTGCGCTTATGACTACCGACTATAGCGTGCACTGGGTTGGTTGGCCTGTGGATGAAGAGATTAGCTGCGAACTAAGCGAACTCATTTGATTTAGAAGCACTCGCGAGCTGTAAGCGACCTCAGTCGGCGGCGGAGGAGGCAAGAGTCTATCGTGGTTGGGTAAGCCAGGCCCTTCAAGTAATAAGGAAGGCGGCGTGCGTGCCTTGGCGCCTGGTAGCCGACGAGAAATTTTCCTCCAACTTCTCAGAACAGAGGGCAGCGGCTCTCTTCATGAGCGAAAAGTTGGAGACAGCATAGTTTGGTATAGGCACACATATTTCACTGTAGACGTGGTAATAATTACTTATTGTGACATAACGGCTGCTATGTGGGCCGTAACAGAAACCACCAATTTAATATAACAAGGCAGTGAAGAGAAGTAAGTCTTCTCATAGAAATTATAAAGCCAATGCCCGTTCGTTATATATCGTTATGTATTATATATGTATGCCCGGACTGACCTTGTACATTGTGAAAATGCTAGATTAATGGAGAGTTAACTTTCTTACGCGAGGACTTTACTTTTTGGATGCGCGGCGTGTCATTGGGGCAGGAAAAAATGCGTAAGAACCGGTATATATCCGCTAAAATAATCACCCATGGTGTTATAACGCACAAAGAGTGAGTGAGGAACGTAAACGCTTAATAGTTTGGTGTAAATTCTTAAATTACCTAAAACAACAGCAAAAATCATGCTCACAGTGCAATGTACATTTTTCACAGTCTGTTGATTTCAGAAAATTTCGCTAATTTTAGTAAAACACTATCATTTCTCGAATGTACATTTTTCATAACGTGATATTTTAGTGAGTAAGGGTCGCCCGCGGTGATGAGCGGTGAGGCTCCTGCTTTAAATCCTGAGTGGCGCCTGTAAAATACCCATCTAACAACCATGCAGTGCGATTTGGTTGTCATTAGCACTTATCGATAAACCATATATTGAGCGGGGAATCCCTTTCTCCCTATTCGGAATACTAATTCGGGTTTTTTTCTGCAGTCTCCTATGAACACCCACGTTAGTGTTGAAAGCAGTGATTTTAAAATATAGTCTCCTGATACAATTAATTATATGATATAAATATTTTTCAGGGTATTTCCATATGCTCGACAATAATACGTACTTTATATAATACCGTCTGTACGTTTCTATTATTTTAATGGACTATTCATATCGAGTTTTCATGGACAGACACATTGCATTTACGAGGGATGAACATCTATAGAAGATTTCGTCGGGTCAGAATTAGTTCCCACCTCAAGAAAAGGGAAATGCAGCCATGTGCGTGGACTACAGAGTGATGTTTGATTTCGTACGAAGCTTAATTGATCCTCATGAACATCAGTAAGACGATAGAGGAGTGGAAAAATGACTAATTACGAGAAGAAGATCAGTTAGGGTTTATAAAAGAGACAGGAAGACACGATACCGTAACAGTAATTGGGTCACAGAGGGACATAGAATACAATCAGGGTGTATTTTTTTGTTTCTTAGATTTCGAAAAAAGGCGTTCAATAGAGTGACTTGGGTAGAATTAACGAATGTTTGACCGAAAATAGGAGTTAATTGGAAGGATAGGAGGCAATCCATAACCGGTGCATGTCCTGCTCAGTTCCAGTAGCTAGTGCACAGTCCGGATGGTTAGTGTTAGGAAGATGTGTAAGCCAGGGATGCCCATTGACACCAGTGCTGCGCGGCGTATATGTGGGGGAAATGATTAAAGAGTCATGAGAAAAGCTACTTTTAGGAATGAAAGCTAATGTACAGTTCAAAAAATCCGTTAAGGTCTTCGGGTGAACAGGCTTTGGTTTGCCAATAAGCCAATGAATTGCTGATCAATTGCTGAGCGCATTGAAAAATTGGTGCTTAAAGTAAATGAGACGAAAACAAATGTAAATAAAACAAGGTTTCCCAAAAAGAAAAAGACTAATTTGGACAATTAAATAAAGGGGGTGAAAAACCGAGCAGGTAAAACAGTTTAACTGTCTCAGATGTGTCCAGGACAAAGTGATCAAAGTAGTTGACAGAGGAGAAGGAAATCATAAGGCAAAGAAACTTTCACGAGGAGGAGGAAATTCATGACAGGGTCTTTGAATAAGCTTGTTAAGAAAAGACGCGTCAAAACTTTGATATGGAGCGTGGTTGTGTACGGCGCGGAAATACGTTGCATTGATACAGGATGATGGCCTAGATTGGAGAGTTTTGAAATGTGAGTGTGAACGATGAAAAAGGAGAAGTGGACAGAAAGGAAAACAAACGAGAAAGTGCTAGGTATGGTGGGGAAAAAGAGAGGATCGGTGGTGGAAATCCAAGGGAGCCAGGAAAAATGGAAGGATGTAAACCTTTTTCATTGTAACTGGAAAGTTGGAAGTCGTAATAGAAAGGAGAACGTTAGGAAAACGAGGGAGGTGTAGGAATAGGATGTTGGACGGAATGAAGGGTCGGGAGGGAGTACACTGAGTTGAAGAGGGGCTTGTTATAGAGTAGGAAGTGAGGTTGTGTTTTGCTAGAAGGGGCAAGGAAATGTACCGTTTTATATTGCGCCCATCTAAAACTTACCTTGACTGGTAGAATGCCAATAATAATAATTTACTGATACCTTTAGGGACGTTGCGGCTTATTGAGTTGAGCCTTTGGCTAATGACCGAAAACGATTCCATATAAAATCCAAGGGTAGCCATGTGAAAATTTTACTATTATTTATTCAGAATAGTTGTAATCCATAGTTGAATTATTAAAAACGCATGAGCATGGTGGGTTTACCGCAGAAAACATTGAAAATATCAATGGTGCCCTCATTTCACTGAAGCTTAGCTGTGGTACGAACATTCACTCCAACATGTGAATTCGGATGGAATGCTCAAGAGGAGAGGGAGGGGAATAAACAAAAGTCATGGACCTGATTAAGTAGATGGTTCATGAAATCCCAACCGACGGGAAAACGAGCTGAAATAACACGGGGCGAGAGTGAAACCGTGCGAGGAGGAATTTAAAGAACCTCCCCCACCCCACTCTCTGAAATTATTATCGCCATCTCATTAATCCGCGCCACGCAATTCGATCGTTCATTCTTCTCATTTCTTCTTCGTTATACATTCTTTCCCGTTTCCCCCTTCCCGGCCTTCTCCCGAAACGCCGTCCGCAACCGGTTTCGCGGTCCGGCGGGCCCGCGCCCGCTTGCTCATTCGCTCTTCCTCCCTCGTGCGTCCATTGCCCACCACCGCTGGAGCGAGCGACCCGAGCGAAGTCCGATGTCCATCACGCCGCGTTGCCCTCGCTCCCACCCGCGATCCTGGTCCGCACACCCTCCCACTCCTTCGCATTCCTCCCTCCGTCCCTCCCCCCACACTCATTCAACCCAATCAATCGAATCCTTCGAACCCCGCGCCCTCTTATGATAATATTATGTATAATAATTACGAGTGCTTACCAGAAAGTAACTAACGTTTTGGCCTTGCGGTGGATAGGGCTAGGGCGGGGCGGTGGATAGGGCTAGAGCAACCGTTTTGGTGTCTACACGTCCCTACATTCAGAACGCATCTTGTTGTAGTAATGTTCAGACTGTGGTTCTTCTTCTTTCCTCACTGCGAACTGTTAAAATGTGCGCTGCAGTAGAAAATGTTGTGAAATACGATCTGTGATTAGGGTTTTACTGGCGAAATACTAACACAAGCTAATTAAAATGAATAGGCAATTTTGTGAATTGTACGGAGACTGACTAACGAGTGAAGGCGGAGCGAGGCAGCATTGCATTCAGTTTAAAAATGGCCGCGCCAATATTCACGAGGACCGCAGTGGTCGGCCTAGCCTTGTGACAGACGAACTGAACATGAAAAGCAAGGACAAAATTCGTCAAAATCGTCATTTTACGATCAGTGATCTATTGATCTTTATTTCGGACGTGACTTGCAACACAGCGCCTTGAAATTGACGCAGACAACTTGAAGTAAAACCATGTGGAATAGTAGTTTAAGATTGCATCTTTCAAGTAAACGTAGTAAAATGCTGTCTTATCGCTAATGTTATATTTTATTTCAAAACATAAGTTATTTCTGGACAACCTTGTGCATCAAAACGGCGTTTTTTGACAACTGCAAACTCTGGCGCATTGCCTAATTTTTCGGAACAACGCGCGGGAAAATATTTTTATAAAATTCCTAGCGTGTGCATTTTAAATATTTGAGAAATAATTGTTTTGAAATTGATGATTGCGAGGTTGTCATTTAAAAAATGTTCGAATGAATTGGAGTACATAATTAAGTTGGGTCATGAAACGAGAATTTTTTATTGAAATGGAGTCATTTTTCAAAGGAATAATCTTAAAATACCATTAAATATATACATAGGCATTCACCTCACTTTTAATTTTGACGGTGAGCGCAGATTAAGTTTGAATGAGGTTTCACAGCATACGATATCGGTTAAAAACGAGTAAATAGTGTCACAAAAAATTATGAATCCATTTCGTAATTAAATCAACAATCCCAATTGGTTATTTTTTAATTGCTTATTATAATGCGTATTAATTTAGCGAGTCAATTTCGACATTTCAATCAGTCAACGAAAATAACTTATATTTTCGGTCTAGTAATATTTGATAGCAGGACGGGAGACACAATTTGGTTATCCAGTTTCGAAAATCATCGAATAATGGGATCAAAATGCAGAAATAATTATTGATAGTTATGGCTCTTTTTATAAGATTGAAACTTTTATCCGTGTATAAATCTAGAAGAGTAAACAGGAAATTCACTCCATACACAGGATTAATTCACATAACAATATTAAATAGTTTCTTTTCAGATAGTTATAATAGGTGAATATGTTATATGCTATGAAATATAATCAGCAGAAATATATAGCTATCCAATTAAATTTAAGGTTTATTTACTTGAGAATAAGTTACCCATTGCGCTAAGAAAAAAAACTCTACAAAATTTAATTAAATACCGAATGAAATTGGTATTATAGGAGTGTTGATAATTCATGACGCATAACATCCTGAATTCCGAGAGCAATAGATCGAGTTGAACTACGTATTAGGGTATTAATAAGATTTTTCATAGTTTCTGGGGAAAACATCCATCGATGAAATTTCTATACCACCTGCATTTTGATTTTTTTGCAACGGAAGTATTAGGGGTTGGGTTCGCCGATTGTAAGTACGAGAGTAGGCTGTAAACTAATGCACACATGCTTGTGGACCATAAACAAAGTCATTCTTAGAAGCCTTCCTGGTGGCATGTGAAAGTAACATTCCCTCTCAACATGCTTGCCCAGGTTTGAGGTCGTTACATTCATCCAGTGTATTTTGAGAAGCGGAAGTATGGAGACGTGTTCTAGTGCAATGCCAACGCGGCTTTTCTCGAATCCAGGACTTAACAGCTGCCTTCACCTCATCGTCAGAGGTGTAATGATTACCCTAGAGGTGTCTTTTGAGTTAAGGAAAAAATGAGAATCGCAAGGTGCAAGATAGGGGGAATAAGGAGGGTGTTGCTCGCAGCATTCCAATTGGCGCTGTTTGTTCTCGCCTGTGAGACGGCGTGGTACCCATCGTGCAAAGATTTTACGGTATCCTTATTGTTCAATAATAAAGCCGACATGCTCCTTGGATATTCCAGTATGGTTTGTGATACACTTTTGAGTGATTCGCCGGTCATTTTGAATCAAATCTAGTGATCGGACGTCCGCTGCGTCTTTCATCAACAATCATGGCTTTTCCAGGCTCGCAACCACGAAATTTTACTACCCATCGATTTACAGTAGACCTATCAACAGCATTGTCACCATAAACAGCCTTTAAACGACGATGAATCTGAGTGAGTGTCACTTTTTTAACAATTAAAAATTCGATAATAGTAAGGTGTTTGAATTGCGTCGACATAGCACTAGAACAAGTCTCCATACTTCAGCTTCTCAAAATACACTGGATGAATGTAACGACCTCAACCTGCACATGTGTGTTGAGGGGAATTTTACTTTCACATGCCACCAGAAGTACTTCCAAAGGTCATTTTGTTTGTGGTCTACAAGCATGTGTGCATTAGTTTTCAGCCTACCCTCGTATTAGGGTATTAATAGGATGTTTCATAGTTCCTGGTGAAAACTTTCATCGATGAAATTTCCATACCACATCCATTTTCATTATTTTGCATCGTAAATATTAGGGTTTGGGTTTTCCTATTTAATTGGATGTCGCTCTTTAGCGGTCGTTTAATTAGAAGTCCTTCGCTTGTGGAATAGAGTGGAGACAACGTCAGTTTTATATTTCTACCGAAACCACCCCGCAGAAAGTTGATTACAAGCGTAAATAAAGTGGCGACAAATAATGGATAGGAGGACCATCAAATCTCTGCTATACGTAAGTTGGCCGCTGGAAACTCTCTGATCCCCATAATCTCAGCAGAGTGTTGCCCCCTGTTTGAAAGGTGGAATAATTCCCCACGGGCGCGACCTCCGACCCCTATGTCGAGCTCTCGGATATTCCACCCGTCGCTGAACTAAATGTCGGAGAAGTGCACTGCCCCCAAACCTGGCCTTTTTGTGAATTCACAGTGGCCAAGAATGGAGGCCGAGCGTGGTAAAGCGAAGAAGAGGTGGAATGGGGGCAGTCGGGGGAAAAACAAAACCGTTCGGACCTGGTGAATGAGGTCAAAGGTTAAGTGGAATGATAAAATGGATTACAAGCGGAAAAAGGATCTGGAGGGGATTCGCATGTGTGTGTGCGTGTCTGTCGACTTACTCTTTGCTTGGAGGCGACCACCAGATGGGTGGCGGAGCGGAGGGGTCGGAGATAGCATAAGGGGGGGAGGGTCGGAGGTCGCGCCTCTTTTCTCTTTTCTTCCCTCCTCTTTCTAGAATGGAAAGGCTTTCCACCGCCTAATGCACTTAGAGCGCATCCCAGTGTTTGTCTCCATTCAACCGCCGTGCGGCCGCGCGGTTTCCCTTCGGAGTGCGACAAATGGCGAGTGATGGCGGGGATGTGCGGAGCGACTTCCCGGGTCTCTCTCTCCCTCTCTCTACGAGAAATCCTCACGCCTAATGACTGACTGCTAACACCCTTGTTTTATGAAGGGGGTTTGCTCGGATTCCCTTGAAATGTGGAGGAAAAAAGGCGGCAACCCTCGCTTCCCTCAACAAGCACTTTAGGTTTTAAGCCGTTGAATCATGAAGGCTGCACACCTCCATCCGATTCCGAAGCACCCTTTAAGGCCGAGCGGAAGGAAATTATGCAGCTTTGTCGCAGCGAAGAGTGAAATTTTCACTTATCCATTAATGAAAACGTCGCGCAGAAGAACGTCTAACGAATATAGTATGCCCTTAATTTTACAGATTAATCCGTGATAACTCTTTAGGTTTTAAGTTCTACACCCCAATAAATGATCTATTGAAACAATTCCTGGAGATAAATTTTAAATGTGCGGATTAACTATTGGGTGTATTCTAAAACGAAAAACATTCATCAACGCAACTTATATATGACTAGTTCACAACAAATTTATGTTAATCTGCAGGAAAATGAAGGGAATTAAATGCTACAATAATGAAGGCTGAACACTAAAATATATTTACAGTAAATGATATACAGCATATGTTGTATATGTATGTATGTATGTATATATATATATATATATATATATACTATATATATCCTCCGAATATAGCGTAATCATTCTAGAATTATAATTAATACTCATATCTGTATTCTTTCTCTTTACAGGTTGGTTGATCGTACTTCTCTCTTCATCTGTGAATGGAAGGTAGAATATTCGAGATGTTGTTGGAGTTTCCCGTTGCCTTCCTCATCGCAGAACCGACTTGTCCGATTACTTGGGCCCGATTCCGTAAACTGCACTTCCATCCAGAATCGTGTCAGTAACATCTTATCGTTAATGTAACTGATAATATTTCCTTATGTTCTGCCGTTGCCCAATATTTTGGAGTTCTATTTTATATTGCTATTCCATTTCCTTACATTACTACCCTTTCTCATTTTTTTCAAATTGAAAATTTCCCCTAATTGATATATATTTTTGATACAGTTCTGCGTTCCTCCCGGAAAAATGTGCGAATTGATCACCGTATTCCTTAATATATAGTAGTATGCCTGGCTGTAAAACTCTTAACTGATCCCTCCCTGGTTCTCGAGAACGAGGCGTGGAGAATTACCACGCCTCCCGATGTTTGCTCTGATTTTTAAACTGTTATCTGTAGCAATTAAGCTAATACTCCCGCAACACCTCTATGGGTTTCACCCTAATTGCTCCTTTTCACTTAACTGTACTCATCATCCTCACTCTCATCTCTTCCTCCGGCCACGACCAACTCCAGCCCCCATCAGGTGTTTTTAAGCCACATTTGTAATTATTCGATCGGCTCTGCAAGGATTTCGTCTGTTGACGACCGCGGAGGCCATGCCTTCTCCGCTCCTGAGCACGACAATTGGAAGAGTTCCGTATTAACCCATGGGAACTCAGTTTTATAGTTGGTTCCATCATAATTACTTGGAATATATAAGGCTTCCCACCCAGAGGGCCCGGGTTCAAATCCCGGCGGTGTTGAATATTTTTCAGAGGTATCCCGATCCCTACTTGAGGTACTTTGTGGAGTGGAATTTAAGTGAGTACACCGTCCGTCAGATGGGACGTTAAGCTGCGGACCCCTTGGCGCCTTTCGTAATGAGTAGGCTAATGCCGACGCCGGCTTTCTCTCCACCCTTCATCCTTTCCTGTCCATCCCCAATGGCGCAAATGACCTCAGCTGTCGGTCGCCTCCCCTAAATACTATTTATATCCTCCAATATATATTGGAATATATATTGGAGGATGTTTCTCGTTGCCTTCCTCGTAAGTGTTTTTAAAACAACACCATTACGGAAATTGCCGTCGCGTTTGGCCAGGAGTATGTTTTTTATCCACCTCACTAAGGAGCAGATGCTACGTGGAAAATCTCTTGTGGGGGCTCTACCCTTCAGTCTACCTTGCACTGATGAGCCTACTCAACATTTCCCCCGACAGAACCGCTCGTCCAGGCACGGAAACACACAAGCCCTTCCAACAATTCAAACATGTAAACATCTTGGTGAGGGCTCTAAATACGAGCAGTAAGTTAAAGTAAATGATTTATTGATTAGCACAATATTATTACCAGTTTCGGATGCTTTCGCGAGGTAACCGCCGCTGTTTTTTGTTATCATCATTGTTATTATGCTCATGAATCACTAGAACGGAAGACGAAGGTAACTGCGGCTCCATTCGGCATCGCGACGCACCCATGAAGTTTCCACTTGTGGCCTTACCCTTCGAGGGCGAGTGTATGCACGGATGATGTTTAAGACTAAAGCCGGGGAAACATCGTCGAGCAAAGTAGGAGAGCCCATCGTAAGCTCCCCTTTGTGTCCTGGTGGAACAAACTCCACAACTCCGGGGTGTCTGAGAATTTTAAAATCAGTATTTTGGCGCAACGATTCGGCTCTATGAGCTAATTGCAGAAGATTGGAAGTTTTTGGAAGTGTCTCCGCGGGGAAGGATGGGGGAGGAGACGTAGGCATACGCTCGGCGTCTGAGACCGACTACTTCCCGGTTCGGGTGCCACGACATCCTCGGAAAAGCTACCCCTGATTTAGCACTTGGCTGATCTGGTGGGAGGGAAGATGAGTGGAGGTGTGGGCATGTGGAGGGAAAGGGAAGGAGGAGAGCTTTGTGAGGAGCCAAAGGACAAAATCCACACTCACCTCTGCGGATCCAGTGGCCTCTTTTGCACCTTGGGACGGGCCTGGAGTTGTTGCAACGTTACGAATAGCGTTTCTGCTAAAAATCTCCTTGTCGTGCGCGATAACTAGATTTGGCGTATTACCTTGGATTCCAAGATGTTTCAAGAGACAAGGTAATTTTATCGCGAGAATAATGCAATAAACGAGGACTTAGTGTAAGACAAATTATGATAATTAGTTATTACATAGTATTCTGCCTTTAGTAGTAGAAGTTATGGGTTAATTGTTTCCATATTAAATGAAAAGAAAATTTTGAAACTAGAATAAATAAATTTTGCGCCAGTCAAAATTAATTGTTATAATTCAAAATTTCCATGTGAAATTTTGAATCATATTTTCCTACTTGAAGTGGACGCTCAATTGAACAAGGAAGACAATAAAATATCTGCTGAAGAATTATATGCCCTGTCACGAGTTTCAGTGTATTTCATATTAATTTCAATGATTAAAAAGCTACTCTAAATGTAAGCGTGGAAGTCAGTTCACCTATGATTCTTTTTTTGCCCTATTTTGTTTTTAAAAAGGTCAATCAGACCAAGAAAGGCAATACTCAAGGCTTTTGACGGTCCCTTACATACTGAATCACATATTAACTGGAAAATATTTAAATTGTGGTACAGACGAAGGCAGTGAAGATTCCTAATGATTGGGATAAAAATTGAAAGGAGAGGCATCTTTCCGCTGCATTTAGAAATTAATTAAAGAGCATTTTACTTAATTAGAGTCATACATAAAAAACCTGAAATGTAGTAAAAATATTGCACTATACTTATATATTCTCTGAATGGCTTATATCTCTCATTGAAAAGTTTACCATTCTGAAGAATTTTAGCAAAAATTAGAAATTTTTATTCACATTTTAACTTGGAGACTCATCCTAGTTCATTTCCACACAGGACGTTGAAATCATGAAATAAGCCGAAGTTTTCGGACTTCGTTATATTAGAATGTGGACATTATGAACCAGTTCCAATCTTAATTAAACTTCCAGCGCCCCTAGGAAACTATCATTAAAAATAGTGCGCTTTTTATTTGATTATGGTATTTCGCGCTTGAAGTAACCACTTTTAACGCTCTCCGAGACCCCGTCGCTTTTTAAGGCTCCAGCAGGTCTGGAAGCCAATCGAGGCACTCCCGATGACGCCACGGGGAAATAATTGCGGTTAATCCCTGCCTGATAAGGAAATACAGGAAGGGCGAAAAAATCGATTCGGATGGTGATAGTAATAAAATGCAGAATTAACACTGCAGGGCGTGGGCGATTCACCCCCTTGCCAATTCTTCCTAAAGCGACGATATGCCTTCGGGATGCGAGTTGAAGGGGGGAAGGGGTTCGAGAGGAAGGAGATGGAAAGAAGAGCTGAAAAAGTCCGCGGCACCTCCCCCCCCCCCACTGCTATCGTCGCATTATTTCCCGGGGCTTTGCGCCCATTTTATTGGCCTAATTTCCTCTCGTTTAGGAAATTCTTTTCCCTCCACCCCCGCCAACCCTTTCCAGTTAACCCCTTCCCCCTCGACCCCTCTGCCCGCTCTCTCTCTCTCCCCTCTCACACCGGGGGAAGCCGCCGCAGAAACATTGGCGCATTTTCGGCCGTCGTCGGCGCTTTCATTCAGCGGGCTCGCCAGAGAGTGGCTTTTTATCCGGCGAGCATACGCCGTGCGTCCATAATCCTCGGCGGGGACGGGGGGAGGGATGGCCGGGAAAGGGGACGGGGGCGGAGGGCAGAATGGCCCGGGATTATACTCAAGGTGACAGGAAGGGTTTTTGCTAGGATCCCGAGTTAATTCCCCTTCCCTCTCCCCACGCATATCTCATTCATAAGTTGAGTTCGGGACTCTTTTCCCAGTCCCCCTTCCTCTCACTCTCGTAACTCGGAATATTCCCAGGTTTTCAACCAAAGCGCATTTTAAGCCGTTTTGTGCCCAAAAACCTTCTGCACCCATCCTCTCGTTCCCCTCGCTGGCCGTCATCCCGACTCTTTCTCCACCTCGTTCCAGTCCCCCTCCCCCCCTTCCTCCCCCAACCTACGACTTCCGCAGGGCACGAAAATTCACCCTTTTAACTCCATCATCCGAATTTAACGCTTTTGGGTTTCAAGGCGCACGGGAAAAAGTCTGCGTAATTAAATGTCGCGTATAGGATACCTTATAGGTTACGGTAATCTCAGACCTCTCCCTATCTTCTTTTTTTTGTTTTGGAAAAAAAGGAGTTAAAATTTCATGCGGTTATTATTTCCTTTTAATCTTTTGTCACGGTGAATGCGTTTCATTTTTTCTCAGCGCTATGTCCTCGACACTATTGCCGGTACTTGAGCTTTGAAGATTCAGATTCAACTTTGCATTAATGAGTCTTAGTATTAAAAATGATTTCCTATTAATTTCCATCTATGTAATTATGTGTATTAACTAATCTCGTCCAGCGAACGGAACCATATGCGTATTTATTAAAGAGAAATTAAAATGCCAAGTTTCGTGGCTTCAGGTCATCGGCATAATTTATAAATTTCTGAATTCTGCCATTTTAATGAATTGCAGATCTGACCGCAATAAGATAAATATGTTTTTTTATCAACATATTTATATGTCGTTACCTAATCATTCTATGCGTGCTGTGAAATTTTACATTATAAATAGATGGTGATTAAATTTAAATGGGTAATCATAACTTTTTTGAGTTTTAAATAAGGCCTTTTACATATTTTTTATTTCTTGGCAAGGAAATATATTGTCTTATCGTTGGAGAATATTTAACACGTGAATATTTAAAACAACTATTGTTAATTTATGAATCCGTTAAAGTAAGGTCATTGTATGAAATTACTTATAAGTGATGCAGGAATTGCATTTAAAAAACTTAAAGTTGCAGTTCCTATGTAGGTAATAATTTCCTGATATTTCACCTATTCCTCAGTAAATATGTGATCCTGAAACATTTATGAAGACCATTAATGGAACCGAAACTCTTTTTCGATCGCAAATCATGGAGTCGGTCTTATATGAATGATATTCAATATCACTGGGTTCATGTTGGTATGAATAAATATTTTGCTAAAAGGCTACGTTATGGAAACTCTAACAGACTATAGATCAGACCATGATCGAAAGGGTATGGAATTTTATTGTATTAAAATCTAATATATTATTAAATAGGACGTGATGAGGTCTTCCGAAACCTTCATCTGTGAATAGAAGGAAGTATATGCATACTCGTATATATTCACACGCCGAGCCATACATGTATATTCTCACTCACTCACCTCATTAACTACAACCTTAACGTGGTGGAAAGACGTGATGAACCCTATTTCTATGCTGGCTGACGCGATGATCTTGGTAGGCTCACGCGGATAGGAAGAGGGGTAGGAGCCAGACAAAATACAGTCCGCGCAGCATCTGTTCCTCAGTGAGCCGGCTGCAAGGCGTGTCATGCCCCAATGTGGCTGCTTTTTCAATCTTCGTCCCAGGATAAATACAAAAATATTGAGAAAGACGGGAAACAACGGAAATTTTATCTTCAATGCAATTAATATGAACTCGAGTATAGAAATGCGTCCAGGCCCAACTATGGGAATTGGCTCACTAAGCCGTGTGTCGTGTCTGGCAGTGGGAAAGACAATGTCTCCGCGGTCTTGATCGAAAGAAATCCTTTCCAAAGAGCATAAAAAGCAACACAATGATAGAGGACACAGGATAAGACCGAAAAATTGCAGAAGAAGGACTTGGCATGTTCGAAAGATATTGAAGACAGAAAAATTGGAAAATATAAAAATGGAGAGAGAAATTATAAATATTTTGATAGAGGTGGGATGGAGCAGTACGAGGTAATTTTGCAAAGTTCTCGGAATAGCATAAATAAATTACTTCAGGGAAATAATTTTATTTTTCAATATATTTGCCCTGTACATTAATGCCCTTGTTCCAGTTAATTTCCAATGCCATGATCCCATCTCGAAAATTAAATTCCTTCAGGCTTGCAAATACCCATCTACTTCGGATGATAGTTCTTTGTCTGAAGAGAATCTGCGAATCCTGCTTCAAGTTTCGTGGCACCCATCTAGCAGACAATTTTTTCATAAGCAATTCCACTGCAAACATGTGATAGGCCCGTTAAGATGACATCATTACGGCTTCAGTGATTTCTCCCAATTTTATTCGGTGATCTTCCATTATCATAATATGCACTTTTGCAATAATTTCTGGGATTAGGGCACATTTTGCCTGACCACTACGCGGATCATCATCTAAGCTCTCCCGACCAAGCATAAACTCGTTTGTTCCCTTGGAGACAATTGAACATGAAGGAGAATAGTCTCCTGAGTGTTCTGAAAGTCGGCATGAATTTCCTTTTCTCTCATACCTTTCTTTACGAAGCTTTTAATCGCTGCTCTAATCTCAATTTTTTCCATCTATACAAATCACTACACGGAGACAACGACAGATCCGCACCAAAGATCTCTTCTCAGAGTACTGACGCATTACGTGTTTATTCATAAAGGATTACCTAATGCTACGAGGGAAACTCGTTGTGCTACCGCTGATATCTAGTGGTGATTCTGAGAACCTTTCAAACTACCCTCGTAGCAGGGATACCTGGAGCGATAAATATGGAGTATTAAATAAAGAAGGAAAGGAGAGCCAACGAGGGGTGGTAATAATGTTGAATAAAGAGATAGAAAGAAGAGTATTGAACATATAGCAAGTGAGTTATTTTTGGAGTATTATTATTAAAAGTAAAATATTAACTAGTGAACTTGGGTATCGTTCAGGTCTATCTCTCCACTAGCAACTATAGGGTGGAAAAAACCGAGATCATGTCAAAGAAGAGAATATTAAAAAATCGTCCACGACACCATAGGAAGAGGAAATAAGAAAAGAGACCTTTGAATTTTAGAAGAGATTATTGGGCAAATGGACGATATAAGGGAGTAGAAAATTGTTAACTCAGATTTAGGGATAAGGAAGTGTAAAGAGTTGACAGAAGCGGCGAACAAACAAGACGAAAGAAGCGCTGTGGAAGTCGCCGTTCAAGGATATGGAAATTTTACCAGAGAAGGCAGAAATTTGTTTACCGTCCAGAAAGATGAATGCACGCAAGGAAGTAATGAGGAAAAGCCCATGTGAACTTTGAAAGATAAGTCAGAGGAATTATTAGTTGAATCATGGAAGATTTCCGAGAGATGGAAGGAATATATAGAGAAACTATATGGCAAGGACATTTAGCCAGGAAAGTATGACATAGAAAGAAAACAAATATTATGACGTAGGTGAGGATTGCCGAGGTCCAGGTTAACTTGGTTGGAGATAGAAAGAGCATTAAGGAATTTGAGATATAATAAGGCAGTGGGGAAAGATAACATTCCTGCGAAACTACTGAATGCTTTATAAACACGTGGAAGGAAGAGTTTTATGGGATAATTCTTTCCCTTTATGATGATTTTATGAGATCAGTTTTAGTTCTCATCCCAATGAAAAGGAAGGTCAGCTATGTGTGAGGATTACGGAATAATAAGTTATGACATTTCATGCATCTAAAGTGGTATTCAGGAACATCAAAAGAGGATAAAGAGCAGGGGAACTGATTAATTAGAGGATGACCGGTTTACATTCAGGATGGTGAGAAGCACGCGTGGTACCATAGCAGTAATGTCACATACAGAAAAGAAAAGTAAATGTTATCACGTGTTTCTTTTTTTCGTAGAATACAAGAGATTTATTCTCAAAATAATTTAATTAGAAATAATAATTACATTACAGAAGATAGGAGTATGCTGGAGGAAAGCTCTTTCGAAACCTGTAAATGTCTCTAAAAGCTCATTTGATGAATGGAGGATGGAAATTGGAAATTTCAGGAGTAAAGTAGTGGTGTTTATATCCCCCGCCTCCACCCCTCTCAGGCCCTTCCACCCCTCCCCGCCCCCACTCTGCTCTGAGCGTATATATTCTTTTACTGTTGGTTGAGAAAATTTGTACCTGATGATGCCGCAAGTTGGTGAAAGGTAGTCTGTGGAAAAGTAGAAAGTCTTTTAGTATGGGTAATGAATACTTCCACTAAGTGAAGCATGAAACAGTGGAATGTCTTTATTATCCCCCGAACCTTTCTACGTATACAAGCCCTCCTGTGTATGGAAGAAATGCTAAAAAAAGGTAGCGAAAGAACTGGGGGTAAAAATGAATGTAGATGAAAAATACATGAAAACAGGGTTGCGGATGATGAAGCTTTAGTTAGTCAGTACGAATGGAACGAATTAGGAAATCAGTGTAATAAAAATGGAATGAGTATTAATGTGAGCAAAACAAAGTGAAGAGGACGGAAGAAACTGTGTCAAAGGTTAAACTAGGACTGACCAATATAGAGCACGTGGCACAGTTTAGGTAACGTGATAGTGTTTTAGTTCAAGATAGTGTAAGATAGTGTAGCATTCAAACGCGAAAATCCGCCACATGGCAATAGATGTAAGGAAAACGGATAGGAACACATACAGGGCGAACACGAGAATGGTGGGAAAGGTGAAATCGAGCATATCGTAAGTGTAAAAAACTTTCCTTGGCCGGAACTTGAACTGCGGATCTTTGACTTGCCGGGCCGATGTTCGCGCTATCGAGAAAACGTAAATTAACCTGAAATCTGCGGAGGTTTTATGTAGCCCTTGGCTCCAATTCTTTGGCCAGAAGATGGCGTTGGGGGGCTATTTACAGCAACCAAATTAGAAATGGACAACGACACAAGAGGAAAGGAAAATAGGGAAAGCAATCATACAATGTAATGGAGATTAGGTATAGTGCGTTCCGTGGCACGCATAGCCACCCAGCCCTCCCTCCCAATATGCCAATCCCTGCGTGACACGTGCTATCAATCCAACCTAATTAATAGTGTGATCATATTGGGCAAAGTGGACTAAACGTGGGGACGGATACTCATTTTTCATGTTCAGGGAATTAGAGTCTGTGATGTGCGAAATATGATGAAAAGTTATTCTTGGCCGGAAAAGAGTTACGGGAGCACTGTTGAAGATAATGACGTCGGGAAAGGATGCAATATGTGGAAAGGTTTGTGAAGAAGTTGGAAAGGGCGAGTTCAAGAGTAAAGAGTGCGGGGCGGAGAGAGGGTTTGGGAGGGGGTTGGGTTTATGCGTGAGGGTGGGAGTGAGTGAGCGGGAGAGTGGACTACTCGGGAGTTTTCTCGAGGTTCGAACTCAAAGGCGAGGGGCAATATATCGCGGGAAGCTCTGCCCATAAATCGTGACGCCATACGGCGTCTATGAATGATTGGGTGACTCAGGTGAAAGACTGCCCGCATTGCTATCAAGCATTCCCTCCTCCGCGTTCTATCTCTCCCTCTCGTTCGTTCGCTCCCTTCATCCCCTTGGGGTAGGGGGTTGATTAAATCCGTCTATCTATCGGATGTTTGGAGCGGGGGGGGGGGAGGAGGTGTACTACTGCTAGTGGCGTCGGTCGGTGGGGGCCACTTCCTTCGCCCCCATTTATATCGGAAGGGGGAACGCGGGTTTGGCGGAGGGGTTCAGTTTACAAGGGGCGAGGGGGTGGATCGCCTCTTTTCTTTTTTTTTCCTTCCTTCGCCGGGCGAATAAAAAGGACGAATAAGTAAAAATGCACCTCGGCGGGTGGGTGTGGGTCGGGGAATGAGATTGAGTATCGACATATACCGGTCATTGAAAATCGATCTATTCGGTAACTTTGTTGTTGGGGGAGGGAGGACGACCGGTGTTTGGGAGGGGGGGGGATGAGGAGGAGGTGGAGGTCGTACTCGGTCGTCGTCTTCGTGGTCGTGCCAAGGCGTGCAACTTCCTTAGAAGAAGAAGATGATGAAAAGGGGGAAGGTCTATACACACACACACACACACATGCCTAGACGTTGAGCGGGACATGGGTTACTGTATGGTGGGACCTGTCCTCTCGCCACTCGAGTGGGATTGATTGAATGATTGATGAACATATCGATTTATTGGATCACCCCTTGAAAGAGATGAAAAATCTCTCTTCCCAGCACAGCAGGATGTTTATTGATGTTATATATTTTTTTTCGCTGCCTCATTTTTGGGAATATGGCTCGTAAATTTAATGCTTTGCTGCTGCCATCTTCTCTGACAAAGCAAATGTTTATCATAACGGACGCATGAGATTCCTTGGATGAATTCCTCAAGTAATCCGCGGGAATACGTTACATTTACAGGACTGTATAGATAAATTCAGAACTCAAAATGTTAAAATTACTCTCTACTAATGATTGTGGGAATGTGGGTGTGAGCACATCTTCAAAATGTAGTCACAACCCGAAGATATTAACATCACGGTATCATTAACATTATTTTAATATTACGGTATCGCTATAATTATTCAACTAGAAACTGGAAATGAATTTCTGGACGACTCGATTTATTATAATAATTATTAATTTTCCTTATTTCTGAAGGATAATGATATATTTGCATTCTCTTTTGTCCTGTGTATTTCCTAAAAATATGTTTTTAATTTAATGACAAATAAAATAGTTATAATTTGGAAATATTCCAACTCTAAACCCAAAATGTGTTATTATCCATTAAAACTACACATTTAGAAAGCTTGTTCCAATAAAATACATCACTGTTAAATAACGAATCATTTGGATTTTTAAATTATACAAAATATTATTGTTATTTAGAATTTTCAATTCAGTGTAGTAATATGATAAAGGGAATTGGGTGGAAGGATTGGATCAAAGATATGGAGAGTTTACAGAGGCAGGGTGAAGGATCTCTCGGGTTGCATGAAAGGATTCTTCATGGACGCTTTGGAGACGCAACGAACAACACATTAGAAGAGATTTCGATGTGATGAAAAATATATATATGGAGGAACTATGCAATAAAAACAATGGGACAAGAAGTTTGTATAGAGAAACGGAATAACATATAGGGGTGGTTTTTATTGGTTCATTCATAGCATGGGACTTACTGTGGAGGAATTCGTCCGGAAGACGTAATAAATTCAGTATTGATGTAATGCAAAAATAAAGAGAAAAAAATGTGCTCAATTAAATAAAAATTTAGTTCTCAAATGAATAAATATATGTTCAATTTTTACGCGTAAAAATACATAGATTAGGATCATTAACAAAAGAATGAATAAGACTAACGAGTACTTCGCAGAAGGTAAGTTTAGTTTAGAAATGGGAGACATAACTATTGCACAATTGCTGTCACTAGTAACAATGAGCACAGAGTACAAACTCGAAGTTTCATAGATTTAGAGAAGGTACACTACGGGGAAAAGTGGGCACCATTAATGAAAATTTTGCCGAAGATAGTAAACTGGAGGAATGGAAAACTTATCCTGAAACTATGCAAGTCTCTGAAGGGGCTAGTATGGATAGCTATGGAGAATCTGAATGGGCGCCGCTAAGCACGGGAGTTTGAAATGTATGTCCTTTATTATTTTCTCCTTTTAAAAATATATCATAAGGAAAATGTAACCGAGGTATGGAAGGTGCTGGAGTAAAATAAGTGGGGTACTCTTATCATCGGATCTGCAGATGATTGAACTTTAGTTAGTTAGAGAGACAAAGGTTACAATCATTGCGTATAGCACACTGCGACTCCGTTAAATTTATTTGGAATAAAAATTAATCTTATGAAAACGAAGTTAATAAGTTTACTAAGAATTAAAAGGGGTAATAAGTGCATTAAAACGAGGAATTAGTGAATATAAATAAGCCCTGGTAAAACAGGTCAAAGCTGAAAGAATGTTTTTCGGAGGCTGAGCAGTGTATTAAATACGTGCATTAAAATGATTACATTGTGTAATAAATATATTTAGAAAATACTGGATTTCATGATAAGCATCTTAGGTAAAGACGAAAAGAAAGGACTAGTGAAAACTTTAATATGGACCATAGTTTTGTACGGCTCGGAAACGTAGTCTACGAGACTAAAGAATGATCGTGTACTGAAGGTTTTTGAGACGTGGCGTGGATAAAAATGGAGGAAATAAATTGCACTGAAAGAAAAATATACGATGAAGGCCAAGGCATGGTAAGGGAAGGGGGAAGATTGTTGGGACGAATTCGAAGAAGGCAGAAGAGGTGGCAGAACAAGAGTTGCTGGGAAGCAGTGGGAAGGTGAAAGCGGTTATGATTGCGATGATTTTGGGAAAATATCGAGTGAAAAAAGTATTCTCATTTTAGGCATGAGCTTTTGTATTATTTAGTATGGGGTTGAAAGATCATTTTTGATAGGATAATCTTTGTTAAGGCTGAAGTAGATTACTCTAAGAGAGATCGGATGGAATGACCAAGGTGCAAAAATCCGTGAGAATACATAAATCGGGAATTGAGAGGCTTGATAATGAATCACTTTGTTGATACGAGAGGTTTTTTGGACTATTGTTTACTTTTCAAAGAGGGCACAATGCACGTGCCTAACGTTTTACGTGAGGGTATTATCATCACGATTTATCCAGGCACTTGGTTAATTTCCACGCCGCTACCCTGTGGAAGTTGCCAGAAAAATATCGGAACGGGAACCATAAACTTGAATTCGGCCAGAGAATACCGAGTCGGAAGGACGCATTTTATAGCAGCGGCACTGACCAGGCCGTGTCGCATTATTCAGCCTTGATTGCCCCGGGAGTAGCAGTATTGCTTTCCGATGATGCCGAAACTTGCGGCGAAATGGACGTGAGCGGCAAAGGACCCGGGAGATATAAATCGCGGCCCCCGCCCCCATCGCCTACCCGGTTTAAAAGAGTTGGGGAGTGGTGGAGTTCACGTTGGGTTATTGGACGTGGCAAGAGCCACTGCAGTTGGGCGGCAGTTGGATCGCCGAGAAAGGGGTCGAGGGGGCGGAGTCCGGAAGGAGTGGACTCGGTCAAGTTTCGGGGCTATTTCTTTATCGATACACACACCGCCGAGAGGGCGGGCGACCGACGGTGGGGTTGGGGGTGGGTTTGGGTTGGCGAACACTTCTAAGCTCCGAGGGAAACACTCGAGGAAGGAGGTGGAAGAATGAAGGAGGATAAAGTCTCGGATAAGCGGATTAGGTCGAGAGTGTCGACGTAACTTGCCGTGTTTGCCGTGGTTGCGCGGCCTCGTAAATGTTAAAACGCTTCCATTGACCCTGGGACACACGTGAGAGTAAGGAATAGCCGCAGGCTTAGAACTCTCCTAATTTCCATCATCTCGGCGTAATCGGCTTTGCAGCACACGAAATGGAGTTACATCGTTATGAAATGCATAGTTATGACTAGCATCATTTTTTTCTCCCGCCTTCCCATTCAATTAGTCGACGAATCTCATCCTAAGGAATTTGAGTTGAGGAATAAATTTTTTCCCATTCGCGATATTTGCAGGAACGTATGAAATTTTCAATGTTTGGCCTTCGTGTCCCTTCCTTCCGGGAATTGGATTTAATGCCATTAGCTTAAAATGTTCATTCTGATTGTTTCCATTTCCTTCTCTCCACAATTATATTATGTATGACTGGAATTCATCTTTTTTTTTTCCTGACGTTTCTATTTCATTTTCCATAGTAAATGACGGGTCCGGGAAGGTATATCGTAATATTTTTTCGGGAGAAGTGAACGATAATTAGATGCCTTCATGATTTAGAATGATAAATAGATACTGCCCAATAGCCTTCCTCAGTGGTATTATTAAGACGACGCCGTCATACAGATGACCGCCTCGCTGGGGTCAGATACCTTTGAAAACACCTCAATGGGTAACAGACGCTGCGAGGACTACCTTTCGTCTGTCTCCTACCCTAATTGCTCTCGCCAGTACAGTTCTATTAAGAGTCATCAGGATGTACAACCTCTTACATCACGTCAAGGTTTTAGTCCAAGGAGAGTTTGATGAGGAGATGGTGCATGTATTTTATTACATATATGTTCGTACATATGCACACAAATGCATACCCATATTGCTGACCCTAATATGAGTAACATTGCGCCTTTCAGGACTGTGTTCTTGTAATAACAGCACGATGGCCTTCTATCACGTCAATGACTTAGTACATTGCAGATTGAGTGTGGTGGATATGGGATGAAAATTAACCATAATAGAAGAAGCTAATGAAATAATGAAGAAGTAAGGATTAAAGAAAAAGCTAAGGTATGCAGTGAATTTTGAGGACATAAGATATGCGAGAATAGGTAAAAAGTAAAAATAAGATATCAGATAAGAAGAATCCGTCTTTTCATTTATTTTCTTTTATCTCTTGGCATTGACATTAATGAATTATGGCATAGTGTCGTATTTTAATTTGATAAATGGCCTATTATGTGCCTGTTAATGTTTGAGTAAGAGTAATTTGAGGCACGAATGAAGTATTCCTCTGCCTATTTATAATTTTAAACCCGATAAATTATGTTCAAATAACTACAGAATTAATTCAATGATGTGCACCTTAGCGGATCGATTTGAAATAACCCGAAAGTGCCACAAAGTGTAGAAATACGATCGAACAAATAATTTCAAATAATAAAAACCAAAGGTTTATCAACACCACATGATAGGTCTTATTTGAATTCGGACTAATCTTTTTAAAAATCTATTGCCAGGTACTTCGGACTGATAGTGGGTTTGATATCTTAGTCATCACTCAGCGGATGGTGGTGCCCTGAGGAGCAAATATTTTATTCATGCCCTTTCCAAAAATATGATATGTGACATAATCCCGTAGGTGTAAGATATCGTGAATATGTGATGGGAAAATGTCCCGAATAATATCGTATAACCCTCTGCCTCCAATTCGAATACACACTAGCGGAGTCAACGGGCAAAGCTCTCTTTTTATTAAAAATAAACAGATCGGCCCGGCGTCCTCACTCTCGCAGTACCCCTTGAAACCGTGAGCCAAACATTAATGATGCGCAAAAAGTGAAAATTTGATCTGTTTACTCGTCGATACGATATTTATTCATTTCCCTCCCATCCCCCTCCCCTTATACGAGAGTTGAATTATTCCCCACCGGCGGGAAAGAATAAATTTCCCCATTTCCCTCTCACCTCTCCGCGATGATTTTCGATCTAGCACTCGAGTCGATATCACTGATTAAAGACAACGTCTCAATGTGTGGAATAAATAAGCGAGAGGCACGCGGGCCGGAGGTTGGACGGCGCCTCCTCATCCACGGGGAGGGAGAGGTGCAGGCGGTCGTGGCGGCCGGCCCTTTCACACGGCTCCCACCTAGACGGCGGGGCGACGGAGAGGTGTGGGGCTGAGGGGAGGTGGGGCCTTTTAGTATTGAGAGGCAGTGATGGATGGGGAAGGCAGCGCCGCCTCCCATTTCCCTCACCCAACTTCACGCCACCCCATTCAACCCCTCCCACTTAGAGGGGAGCCGATGGCCCCTCTGAGCGGAAAAGAATTCCTCCCCTCCTCTTCGCGAACTTCTCTTTCTCTCCTTTTTCCCATTACATCCCCAACCTCCTGACCCCTCCTCCCACCCTGCCCCTCAAATTACCACGGAGAGATGAGGAAAGACAGGTAAGGAGAAAGGAAGGAGTGGTGGGGTGGGGGTAACCCGGCGGTGGGAGGGGATGGTTGAGGAAAAGGCATTTGAAATATTGCTCGATTTAGGAAATGAGCTGCCCGGGGGAGGGGGTTCCGCCAGGGGTGAGGAAGAGGGCACCGGGGGAGCGAAGGGCAGGGGAAGGGGCTTCTTCCCTGGAGAGGGGGAGGTTTTGCATGGGCGGTAAGAAAAGCAGGTTTACGGGAGTTTCTGGGGAGGTGTGGAACAAGAGAGTTAGGGCATTGGGTGAGGGAGGGAGGGAGAGGGTGGCTGGGTGTGGGGAATGCGATGAGAGGATCGGGAAGGAGTGCGAAACAAGTTTTGCCAAAAAAAACTCTCCGGTGCTAAACCAAATATCGGAATTCACTAGGCGAGATTTCGACGTTTCCTTACGAGGCAGAGACTTCTTCTCTGCTCGGAGGTTCTAAATAAGAGTTGCTCGGACGTATAGCAACATCCAAATTTCAACCATTATATCTTTATAAATATTTAGAACACATTTTCATCAGTATTATGACTTCTTAGCAAGCTTATCATATACTATATTAATGAATGGTAAGGGGTAATGGCTCTTCATATCTTTAATGAAACTGGTTAGAGGCAAGTACTGAGACCTCTTTTGGTTTCACTATTGCATTAAGCCTTCAAATGTCATAGCTTTTTACGTACTCAACCATTTATAAAAGTGTAATATAAATAGCCTTTAGCTATGGTAGCAGTAAACACTAATCAACAAGTTATATATTCGCAGTGTAATACAGGAACCGATGTCAGTGCCATATTAAATCACAGAAACTCTATATTTGTTAACTATCTCCATTAAGAATTATAATAGTTATGTATGGTCTTGTTCAACTATAATAAAATTTTGTTTAATAAAACTAAAAGCAAAAATCGAGTGATACATGTTCCAAACAGTGAAAAAAACTTAACTGATCGATTAGACGGAGAAAGCCATTCTCAGAATACATACTCAAAAAATGTTGATCTGGCTAAAGAACAATTTTAAATTATACGTATAGCGTTAGTTAAGAGCTTCAATAAGTGGCTGAAAATGCTAACGACCTAAATATCATTCGGAAATCTTATATACAAATTTCGCTTAGCTGTTATTAGCACAATAGTCGACATCGATGAAAAATCAAAACGACGGTGTGTGTTTGCATTGAGAAAATTTCAAATTTATTCAAAATTCCCAAGTTTTTAAAAGTAAGATGGCCGGGAACTTAATGTCTGCCCGATGATAATGGCCTAATTATTACAATTCTAACTATTAGAATTTAATTGACTGTTTACAACACCTTACCCTTGATAGTTAATATCATGAATGTAAGAACTACAAATAATGAAAAAGGAAATATTTCTAGCATCAAATGTTTGCACAATGCTTAATATGTGACTGCCATTTTGGCTAAGGAATGAGCGAGGACGTTGAAGGTGGTGTTGTTTAAATATTTACTCACATTTTGCCGTATTACATGGTCTCATACTTTCGTGGAAACTTTTTTTCCGTGTTTTGAAAATTCTGCTAGGAACTTCAATCGTAAGATAATGGAGCATGATAGCTCATATATTTTGCTCTATCAGAAATTTGTATTTCAAAACTTTCAAGCCGTATGGTTTTCCCCATCATGTCAAGTATCAAATCAAAATATTCATATCTGAAAAATACTTTTAAAAATATTTTCATCTTAGTTGGCCTTAGAATTTCGAATGGGTCAGCAGTCAAACGCTCTACCCCCTGGACTACCGCAAACACACACATATATATATATATATATATATATATATATAAATATAAATATATATATATATATATATATATATATATATGTATAATTATAATATGGAAAGTTTGCAGAGGAAGGGGGAAATTGGTGCGCTGAACAGTAAAGTTAAATCTTTATCGGGAAGTAAGAAAGGGACATCTATGCTAACAGTTCGAGATAAGTCGGGTAAGATAATATTTGACGCAGGAAAGATCCAACAGAGATGGAAAGAATATATAGAAGAACTGTTTAGTGAAGAGCTTAGACCAACAAATTTAGACATAGAAAAGCAACATGACGTGGAGGAAGATAGCTTAGGCCCAGGCATACTCGACGATGAGATGGATTGGGCATTAAGGGAGATGAAGCCAAATAAGGCCGTGGTGGTGGATAGCATTCCTTCGGAACTACTGAAATATTTAGGAAAATGTAGAAGGAAGAGGCTATATGGGCTGATTCGTAGTATCTATGAGGAAGGAATCTGGCCGGAAGACTTTGTGAGATCAGTTTTAGTTCCTATTCCGAAAAAGGTAAAGGCTACATCATGTAATGACTACAGGACCTTAAGTTTGATATCCCACGTAGCTAAAGTTATTCTCAGGATCATGAAAAAAGGATAGAGAGTAGGGCAAATGATTACTTAGGGGATGATCAGTTTGGGTTTAGGAAGGGGAGATGTACGCGTGATGCCATTGCAGTAGTGAGATTATTAACCAAGAGGAATAAAGAATACAACCAGGAGGTATTTGCCTGTTTGGTAGATTTCGAAAAAGCGTTTGATAGAGTGAATTGGGAAAAACTAATGAGTATATTGCAGAAAAGAGGAATAGATTGGAGGGAAAGGAGGCTAATCCGCAACCTGTACATGTCTCAGACTGCTCAGGTGCGGGTGGGGAACGGGGACTCCGGATGGGCAGTGTTACGAAGAGGTGTAAGGCAGGGTTGCCCATTATCACCGTCAAACCTCATTAAAGCATATACTACGGGAAAGCACTAGATCTTGGATATATCATTCTTAATTTATTTTTATCAATGTTCTCGACAATTCTATGGAATCAAGCCTACCTGTCCCTATCTGATGACAGTCTTTCTCTTGGTAAACCCACTTTCCCCAACATTACGTTGGCGCCCGGTAGCGTGCCAATGATCCATTGATGCCCACGTACTTACCAACTAAACGTACACGTACCGACTAACTAAAGGAGATAACGCCGCGTCTTCGACGTCTTAAGACGTCCTTCAAAACAAAATGCTAGTTTTGTGTGATGAAAACTTATGAGGAAGGTCTGGAATGGAGACATCTCTGGAATTTCATGTCTATCAAGTGTTATTAATGTTCTGAAGGATCTCAGGTTTTCCCGACGTATGGTATTCAAGAAGTTCTCTCGGGTGTCCCACCGGGTCAGGTTGCAGTACACCGACGTTTCGAAGACTGACTCTGCCATCGTCTTCAGGGTGAAGACGATGGCAGAGTCAGTCTTCGAAACGTCGGTGTACTGCAACCTGACCCGGTGGGAAACCCGAGAGAACTTCTTGAGTTATTAATGTTCATCTCCAAAGTAATTTTTTCAAATACGTATCTCACCATATGTAAATACTGCGAAAATGTTACTATGTGATATTTGTAGTATTTATCATAGTTTTTCCAGCAAAACGCGAATTTATCGTAATACAGTTTTCGTTAGATTGTATAGGTACATTAGTTTTTATGGAAACATCTCAGTTGGATCAATATAAATGAGATTCATTCGAAAAAAACGAATTTCGATATTTTTGGCCATCTGAGAAGTACATAATGGGTAATTAGTCACTGACTCTCTTCTCAATACTTTTGTTGATCAATCAAAGAACTGCTTTAGATGAATGGCAATCATACCGTTTTTCTGTAGTCCTCACATACCTCTAAGTTTGTTTTTGTTGTGAAGGTTATAATTAGTGATCTTAATAATAGTTTCACGCCAATCACCTACCTAATTTCAGCTACGATTAAGTATATAAATGTTATTCCCGTTAATATAAATTCAACCCCGCAGGGATGTTGGGTTAACTACCTCTTCGTTTCCGCTTCCGGGGAATGCTTTTTTGTTTCCATTTTTCCTCATCATCACATCTACTTCTAAATTTACAGGACTAATATCTTTCCAAAAAAGGTTTCCTTTGAGTTTTAACTTTCTTGCTTGAGTTCTTCCAATTTCTATGGATGTATTCACTGTCGTATCTTTGCAAAATTTATATTTTTCATAGATTTTTAATTCCTTTTTCCATTTCCGGCAGTCTATTGGCCTTCTACTATCATATCCCTTCTTCTCCTTGTCTTTGAAGTCTTCTTGTTTTCGCAAGGCTTCTTCCAACAGTACTCATAAATCATTATGGATTTTCTACTTAATGTATTTAAAAAAATTAATGTTTTGAGGGATACACTGAAAATTTTCATGTGTAATTGCGTTATTTTCCGCCATATTAAAAATTTTTTTGAAAATAGTGATATATATGAAATTTAAATTTTATGTTTTCTTTGAATGCATTGTGTATATATTTATTATTCACGCGTTGGTTTAAAACTTTTATCATTTACAGGTTTCAAATTTTAATCTTTTTAATTTTTAAGTTGATATCTTTCTGAAGTGACAGTCACCAGTCATTCAAATAAGTATAATATTTATTCAGCTCCTTGGAGCGTAGCCAATGCATGTGAACTGAATAGCATCATTGGGTAGTGTTGAATTAACGGAACATGCTCTATAAACACTTGTTAGCGTAGTTATTATTTCCATGGATTTAAACTTTGACGTGGCATTGATTTGTAAGTTCTGATGGTATTCAGAGCTGTGATGGAATGAGTAGTAATAGTTACTCTTGGTGGGGTCACCCACAGGTCGTAGGTTAAGACGGACGAAAGTGAGTCGCCGCAGAGTCTATTCCTCAGTTAGGTGGCTGCAAAGGCTTCTGACCCCAGCGGGGTCGCCATTGGGCGTCACGTTAAAAACACCATTGAAAAAAAGAAACGGGAAACTACTTCAATTACCCATTCCAACAAAATATGATGAACGCAATCATTATATTACAAGTATGCTATCTAAAATTGATTGGCCTTCGTACCAGAGCTAGTTTATCATTTCGAATCCGTAACCGGTTCGGAATATATAACTATCTCCTCTCCGGAAACAGTTATACACACATATAATAGACTTTTTCAAGGCCCTAGGTTCATTATGATCCAGGTCTAAATATTTTTTTTAGAAATTGAATCATTTTCCCCATGTTTTAACTCTTCCAATTTCCCCTGTCAAATGTTTTTTATGGACTGCTACTATGACGCAGCATCCAACGGTATTATGAAACTTTTACTTGATTCATTTGCCTTCGTGGCTCTCTTCGAAGTCTCTGGTTTGTTATATCCCATGCGAGGGATGGATGGATGGGTGTATCATGCCGTGCAGGGCTGATTGTCAAAGGTACGAAGGATGAGTATTAGACACCAATCCATCGAGTCGTTTCTCGAAACCATATATGTAAGCTTCAGTTTGTTGAAACTCGAAGCGTTTTTTTGTCCGAGTTGACGTTATCGAATTCCGATCGTCCCAGTTTCCCATTAGAGCGGCATCCCCCCGTTTTGAGACTTTTTTACATGCTACTGCCAAGGAGAGCTCCTCATTCCTTGCCGGTGATCGCGGTTAACGGCTACATCGGCTTGAACGTCGGAAAACGACTCGGCCGCTTATAACGAACGAATCAAGCAACGAGTCATACCTGTAGGTTTTTGTGACGATTTCCGTGGGAGCAAAGTTGAAACGAATATAACTCATGGCATTCCCATATTCACGACAGATCGGGAAAATTAAATTAAAAATATATTGAAGAAAAGTCACTAAGTTTAGTGAAATTAAATCTATTATCACAAATTAAATTATTAATTTATGTTAACCAATGTATATTGGGATAAAGTTAAGACAAAATTATCTGAGACTCGGTGATCAAAATCTAAATGACGTACACTTCTCCTCGGTCAAAATTCGGAAGTATTAATCATTCTGTTTCCGAAGGAACAGAAAATATAAAACTAATTTTTCAGAATGGCTCATTACCATAGCCCAGACGTCCCTGTTGGTTAGGAGGTAAGTCAATTAGTCAATCTTACTACCTTCCAAGATGTCACCAAACCGTTTGTTGTCGTATATGCCATATGTATACAGTTCAATGACGCCCTAAATAGTGTTAAGAGCATATAGAATAGACATAGTTCAACCATAGCCATAATTAAGCATTTTTCCGCAAAAGCATATTTAATGACCTCATCTATTCATATCTTCATCTAACAAGAACTTCTTTATAATTCATTCTTTTTAGAAATCAGGATTACGCAGTGAAAATCGGGAAAATGGGGACCGAGTCGATGTTCTATCTGCGATAGAGCCCACAGGGGTTAGTAGCCGGTCTGAGACCCTGAGCCTCTGACCCCGTTGAAAGCCTTTCCTTTATGTAATCTCGGATCTTGTCCCAAATCTCCCTCGCGGAGTCTACCACCTCCTATGGTAACAAAGTGCTACCGTGAGGCTACGGTGGGTCGCACCCGAACGCAGAATATAAAAGGCTTGCTCGGGAGAACGGGGGCACGCGGGCACGGCGTACGTTGGCTGGGATGACTCACTTGTCACTCTCCGTCGCTTCTACCTCAAATGAACTCTTGGCCTCCGCGCGTGCGAATTAGAAGTGGATTACGGAAGGAAGAGGACTCGGGGGGTGTGGGTCGGAATGGATAGGAGGTCTCTTCCCGCCGAATGAGCAGCGGGCGGTGGGCGAACGAGCGAACAACTGCGCCGGGGAGTTCCCTCAATTGAACCCCGCTGCTGCCAAGATGCTCGTGATTCCCCTTCCCACACTCAATCCCTCCCTCACGCACATCCCCCCTCTCCCTCATTCTCTTACCTTCCTTCCCGCAACACTTTTTTTTTTATATGCACTTCCCTCGTTTTTTTCCTTTTGACGTATCGATCCGCCACCTTAACCACGGTTGTCGCTCCCCATTTCTCCCCAAGTCTTTCTCCTTCCTCCTTCCTTTCTCTGCACTCCCGCGAAGCGGAGGCGAGGAGAATAAGGCGGAGAATGGCCAAGGTGGCGCGCGGGAATGGGAAGTTCGAGTGGGTGTAGGGAGAGCGCATGGGTCATAAACCTTTACCTTTTTAAGGAGAGAGAGGAGAGCGAGAAAGGGTGCGAGAGGGTTCCCCAGGGGGGGGGAGACAGGGGGGGCGGAGGAGAGGAGGGGGCGAGAGGCAAGGCGCGTAGAGACGGTGGGCTCGCCTCTAAAAACCACCGCGATCCTCTCCCGCACCCCGCCATTCCTTTTCTCTCCTCTCGTCCTCCCATTCTCTCTCCTCTGCGCGTGCGGGAGGGCATACAAAAGGACGGGCCTCCTCCTTCTCTGCTCCTTCTTTCGTTCGCCCTTTTCGCTCTGCACCCGCTAACTTTCCATCCTCCTCCCATCACGCCACACGCACGCACCCATCCCCCAGACCGGTGCCCGCAAAAGGCGCGGGGCTTGGAGGGGGGAGGGTGGGCGGCGGGAAGTTCGGGGTGAGGGTGTTAAGGGAAGGCGCGGAGGGAAGTCGGGATGGGGGGGAGTGGTAGGTGAAGTAGACCTTTCTGGAAAAAATCGAAACAGTATGTGTTCCGAGGGTGTAAGGGGGTGTCGGGAAGGGAGGGGGTTTTATGCCGGTGTAGGGGGGAAGTGGGGGCGCCGTGCAGGGAGAAAGAGAAGCATGGGACGGAAGAAGTTTTGGGAGTGGGTGGGTGGTGGGAAGTGTCAGGGGTCTCGGTGGGGGCGGAGGGGGCGGGGAGGAGGTTTCCTGGATTTATGAGGGCGCTATAAGGGATCGGGCATGTGGGATGGCAGAAGGGGTGGCTCTGAGTTCAAGGGGTCAGGGTTTCCGTAAAGGGAAAAGGGGAGAGTAATAGGGTAAAGGGAGGCAAGCAGGCAGGCACGGGCCCTTTTCTCGCAGAGAGAGGGAGACGGGTGGATGGGCGATGTGTGCGGGGATTAAGTGTGGGGGGGAGGGGATGGCCCGGGGGGCGGGATGGCGGTGTGGGGGGGAAGGCGGGGGGACGCGGATGCCGAATATCCGAAGATTATCATTTCTCGAGGAAGAGGTAGGTGCGATTCCCGGTGGCTGGATATCACTTCGCAGCTGAAGCAGTTCGTTGCAACTGTCGCGGAAGAGGAATAAGCTTATTTAAAGGTTATTGTGCAGTTTATCTTCGCGAGAGTGTCAACGGGATATCTTGATTATGAGAGACTTCCGAGGTGGCTGGGATTCGCGCGATTTTTGCCATCATTTTCTGAAATCAGAGCGCAGAGTAATAATGTAAAAATGGAATTGCTTGGGAAGCATCTAAAATCATGCTGAATAACATATTAAATTATTATATTAAACATATCATGCTTTTTTAAAAGTATTCTCCAAATGTGTCGTACGATCTGGAAGAAATTAATTTGCGAAATGATATATATTAATAGATTTCTTCAAACTGCATATTATTACAAAAATATAGTTGCCTCATAACTTCCTTAACGTGATTCGTAATTTCAAGGGTATTAAGTGGATATTTCCTATAATTATTATCTGTTGTTTCGAAGGAATATACATTTCTCCTAAATCTTTACAAGGTGAGTTATATGTTTCTAACCAGCATATATGGAGAAGGATAACTTTTTCCTAAACTTTACTTAATAAGTGCAACATTTGAAGTAAAATTGTATGTGACGGCATGTGTACGTTCAATAGACTTTTTAATAGTTGTTATATATTTGGTGTTGAAATTGTTTACATCATTTAAATAGTTATTTATTTATATTTTCAAAATACAATATCCCACCGTAGGAGTTGAAAGAATTCTCAAATTTATGTGGCCTGAAATTTGGTTATATACCTCCTCATTCTCTACCTGCTATTCGAGGAATATTTCACATATTCCTCCGCGAATATTCTCTCTAATCTTGCATTTCCTCTTGTCGCGATTTATTTTCTGCTAGACTTTTTGAGACGCACATGTATATGCACGCACATATATTGCATTAATATCCTACAAAAATGGAGGACGTTGTTAAAACTAAAGTTATCAGTGTAAGTTTAAAAGAAAAAAATTGTATTCTAGCTTCATACAATGAAAGAAATGCATTCACCGTCAATGGTAACTGGCACAATTTCATGGGATTCATCGAAAAATATCAATGATACCTACGAATATCCCTAAGAACCACTGTGTGTAATTAAGTTACTTGCATCCAAGATTCAACAAATTGTTAGAATACCGGAAATCCAAGTGAAAGTGTTATGCATTTCAAATAATCTTTCAGCATAATACTATATGCTAAATAATCTGTATGTATCTACAGACTTAACCAGTGTTGTTATCTATAACCGTAACCTTTCTGTCTTTTGGCTTTATGTTCGTATTTATCTAGTCACTGGGGCAAAAATTGGTGCGATTAGAACAGAGTTTACACCATTTAGAATTTCTGTGCCGCTTTGTTGGAAAAATAATTAGGGCAATACGAGATACTGAAAATACGAGACACAAAAACGATAGCTGAGGAGCGTGAGATAATCACCCCCAATAACTTAATATTTCCTTCTTTTGTTTTTTGTAGGACTGTTATTATGTTTGATAATTATATTCGTTTATAATACGGGCTAAAGAAAATATATTAATTTATAAAAACAAATATTGTGATATAAAAATAAAGAAAAAAAGAGAAGTATCAAATATGCTCGTTATTTGACACCGTATCTGAAAACTACTCACTGATCCAAGGGAAGTAGTTGAATTTCTCCGTGAGCTTTCCAGACACTCATGAAATATTTTGGTTTGAATTCAGCTCCTAGTGTGCTTCATCTATAGGCACGTAAATACATATTGATATCGCAAAAAATAATGATATGCCTAAAACGAAGACTGGTTTTGAAGCGAGAGATATTTATCATTGAGAATACAGAATTTATTAGACTTCAGCGAAAAGATATGATCGAATTTCTCTTTGAGATGAATATAAGATTGAATTGAAAACTACCTGGTAAGAAAGATATCTTGAATGAAAATAGAGTCTAATGTTTTCTCAGATTTTCATTATTTTTCCCGAAAAAGTTTCCCTCAATATCTTGTACATAAATTGAAAACAAGGCTGAATGTATTCACAGCTAACAAGAGCGTATTTATCCGAGATGTAAAAATGAATGAAATTGTTTGCCTCTATTTGTGACTACCGTAATTACAGTTTCACTTGAAACACCATTTTGCTTTCCAAATTTTGCTGATGAACTGATTTAAAGACGAGCATTTAATTAATTTAAATGAGCGCTACCAGGTCTCCAGTGGTATCAGCTGTGTATTTGTTCCAAATACCACTTTACCTCGAGGTTAAGTGTCATGTGGGCTGGATTCATACGCTGTCATGTTGTAAACCATTAAAGAGGTCATATTTTAATGACGCGATATGTTTGGTTTTATTGCATTTTATTAAGTTGATAGAGTAATTAAAAAAATGTTCGATCCAAACTAATTACACTACTCTATGAAAACCAGTTACATTTAAAATGTACCTGAGACCATATAAGAAACCTAATTTATGTATTTCTTTTTGCAAAGACATACACAAATTCTTGCTATCACTTGACTTTTCAACAGTTCCTTTACCCTCCCTCCATTTGTGTTCAGAATTTTATTTGATCGAATTCAATACGCAATTATTTACTTTTATTTAAACTAGTGTCTTCAATTGACTTTTCTATTTATCAGTTAAAGGGATACTTATTCTGGCATTGCGAGGGAGGAGGATACTTTAAAGATTTTTGGCAGTACTTATTGCACACCAATACTTGAACACGTGTTTAATAATCAGTTTTTAATGATAAGATCATAGCGTCTACATTGTCGTTTTAATATAATTACAATATTTTATTCTATCGTAGAGCGGAGTGGTTTTTTTTGGGTCATCGCAGCGAAACTTAAATATGTCAAAGTCAAATTACAGGTTTCCTTGCTCCGCATTAATGATTTTTTCTGTCTGGGGAACCGTCTCCCGAATATTATTTGGTCCAAAATACCAATGTATTTCTTCTGTTTTTACCCAGTTTTTTCAACTATTTTCTCTATCTCTGTTTTTGCCTGTTCCTCTCGGATTTTTGCATTTATTGTCAAACAAACATATTCTTGTCAATGGTTAAATATGCGTTTATTAAAATGGTGCTACATAAACTGGGAATCATTTAATTGTATGGCAAAAAATGAACGCACAGAGTACGGCAGCGGTAGATGCAAGAATCTCCAGAGCAATTTTAATTCGTGGGCCAAGTGGGATAGAAAGTCCCGAAGGGAAGAGCTGCAAAGTGCCGAGGGGAGAGCTGTTGCTTGCGATAGGTAAGGCGAACAATAGGATTTGACGTTTGCAAGGGCTTTTTGGGTCTCCTCTTTGCTCCCCAGGTGTAAATAAAGAGAGCTCTGGGAGTACTACAAGCTGCCAACAGGCATCGTCCCACTACATGAAAAATGTAGCTTTCAACCAGACCAGAATTGCGTGTATTTTATGACACGTTGACTTCAATGGACTCCGGCGCAATATGCGCAAAAAGACGGTCCTACACACAAGTCTTTGCGATGGTTTTACAGTTTGCCGGAATTTCGTTGAGTAAATGACAAGAAATTTATAATGGAAAACTTTAATTTGACCAAAAATCACTATTTAAACTGATTTACAATGCAGGGAATCACTGACCTCCACTACATTAATTTCTCCCCTCTATCGCAGCTGAAAATAATTGCGTAAAATTAGAGCAATTGAATAATCATGGTTTTTTAATGAGTCATAAAAAACTACAATCATTGTTTACTATTGTTGGTAATCTACCGTTCAAGGTAAGTTTTGAATGGGCATATACCAAATAACAAAAAATATCCATGCCATTGCTGGAAAAGCACACCCTGATTTCCTACTCTACAACAAACTCTTATTCACTTCCGCATACTTCCTTCCTCCTTTCATTTTTTATCCCTATCCTACCCTTTCCATGCTTGCCTTACGTTCTCCCTTCATCACAGCAATGAGCATCCCATCGCCAATGGAGATGCTCTGCGTCCAGCCTTCCTGCCCCTTTTAGATTCCGGCCAAAAATCCCCTCTCCTCCCACACTCAGCCTAGCACTCTTCAGTTGCTTCCTGTCCGTCCATACCATCGTATTCATTATTTTCCGCACCCAAATTTCAAAAGTCTACAAAAGGCGCTTATCTTCTGGCTTTAATGACCATGTTTCCGTGAAGTTTTAACGAGTCTTTTCTTAACATCGATACTCAGCGTCCCTGTGATCAATTCCCTTTTTCATGAGAAGCTTTCTGCGTTACAAGTACTTCTTCTTCTTATGCCCCAACTTCTTTGACCATCTTTGTCAAAAACACTGCCAAAGTATAAAAAATGTTCGGTATGCTCTAGTTTTTTCCCTTCTATTTTCACATATATTTTTAGTCTTCCTCAATCTCGAAAACTATTAAACCTTTTTTTGCATTGATTTTCATCCCATAAACATTACACTGACTCCGTGCTCTGACGAAATCTTCCCTAATAATTGCTGCAAATCAGCCCATAAAAACTCGTACCTCCACGTCTCCCATAATCCCCTAATAGTACCGCGGGCTTTTATCTATCCTCACGGTTTCACTTCAATTCCCTTTCCCTAAATGTCCTTTCTATCGCGCGATCAATTACGCCTGGATCTGAACTACACTGCCTGCTTTTTCTATTTTTTCCATGTCTCAGCTTGTTGGACTTTTTATGATATAGATCCTCCATGTGCCCTTTTCATCTCTATTTATTCTTTCCAGCAGGTATAATAGTTTTTTCTGGCATATTTTTGATAGTGTGCTCGAATTTTCACTTCTTACTTCCTGGCAGAATTTCCTCCTCCTTGTGCGGCCATCAAAATTCACTATCTTCCTTTTTGAACTTCTTACATCCTCGCACTGCACCTTCCGCCACACTTCTTTCGCTCTTTTAGTTTTCCGATCAAAATTATTATTTATATCTTTGATCTTTCTTCTATCTGATTCTGTATTTACTATCTTTAATATGCTTTACTTATCTATGTTATTTCTCTTCTCGTCTCCTATCTGTCGATATTGGGTAGTTTTAAGATGAAGCCTGAATGATTTTAAATGTAAATATTTAAATAATATACATAGAGAATATGGAATGGTACCGGCACATTTAGAGGGAAAACTGAAGAAGAGCCTGGAGAGGAAAGTTATGGAAAATAAAGGGAAAACTCACAAAACCGGATTGGCCATTACCTGTCAAGAAGTAGACCTATGACGATAGTCTTGGCAGTCGCTGTCTAGAGAAGCTGAAAAGTTCCAAAGGACAAATTGATAGACATGAAAAACTCTGAAATAAGGGTACATCTATACAATTTAAAATTGAGTGGAAACAAATTTGGGTTTAAAAAAAGATTGGCATGAATTTAATTAAGAAAACTTGACGCTGAGTTAATTTTCCCTAGCAAAACTCTGTGGGTTGAATAAGGCTCATGCATAACTAATGCATTGCCACCGCATCTTTTAGGTTGCCAAGGATAAGGTGTGTCTAAAATTCCGCGTAGGAATGAAGTGGAAGAGGGTAGTGAATCATGCGAGGGTATGCGAGGCGGCGGCCGTGAAATCCCACGATGGATGACGCGTGAAGAGCCTAGGACTCACCCACACTGGAGACGCCGAGCGGCCGCGTGTGTGGCCCCATGGGGCGCGAAATGGGGGGCGAGGGAAGGGTGAATGCGGCGGGGCGGGGTCGGCCTCTCCTTTGAACGCAGGATAAAGAATTTCAAGAATACGAAGGAATACAGGTGTCAGGGTGTTTAAAACTTACGCTACATTCTGTGCCTTCCTTCTCTAGCGCCTCATGTTCTTCCAGCAAACGCCGGAGTATAGCACACAATAGGGTTTCTATTTTTTGAGTACCCTGCAAGCCATCATATGGGTGTGTAGCAGGGAGTGAATACACACCACCCTAATTTTGATCTGAATATTTTTAACCTTACAGTGGTCGGACGTTATTCCGATCCCTTATCATTCGTCGGAAAAATGAATTTTAAATCTATCGGTTCTACACTTAATGTCTCCAGTTATACCGAGATGATCTCGCCTGCCGTTGAACGATGGGGGCTAATAATCCATTTTCAACGTATTTGCTAAAGAGACTTCACTACAGAATTTAAAGAATACTTCCAATTCTGTAATTTAACCTGTGCTCCGAGAGTGGTTCCCAGCCCAGCTCCTCTAATATTTTAGATAGGCTAGGAAGTTTATCGTAACTACGTTTTTCGAATCTCGCTCTTCCAAGCTGCTCGCGCTCTAACTCGACTGTCAACTGAACTTCGTGAAGATCCCATGTGTGACTAGCAGTATATCCTAAATGAGGCTTAAACTGCGAAGATTACACTTCTCTCTGGCCTTTTCATCACATTCACCCACTACTCTTCTAATAAATCCTAAATCTAAAAATTTTGGATTTTGAGTGTGTCGCAGATTTGGTTTCTACCCTGCATCATTCTTAACTCAATAGTTTTACCCTGTAGTGGTCACCTCTATTACATTCTGTTGCTGCTAGTACTGTTTCCTCAGATGAGTACAATTAGTTTCGTCAACATTTTATTCGAATTTTATGAAGATTTCATCATTTGTGTAGCCACTTCCATACATTCAGTCACTCTTCGAGATTCACTTTTATAAAAAAATTATTCATTATCATTTCTTTATTTTCATTAATATTTAATAGGAATGCATTTCCTTTTATTTTAATCTTGTAGTTGTTTTTGGTTAATAACCGAATTTTCATAAAATTTCTTAATGCCAAGGCTTTTACTCTTAGCCATACTTCCTTTTTTCATCTTATACGAATCCTTCTATAACTGGCCAATTCGCTAATCTTTCCACCTTTTTTACGCCATTGCTTGTGGTGATTCCGTTTCCTATTAATCAGAACTAGTCCACTTAATCAAGCGTTTTATTCCATAATATTATTCCACAATGTCGTCATTGTCCTGGTGGGAGACCATTATCTTTGTTTTTATCGTTCGTAATTTAAGTTTTAGCTTCGCCCTATCAATGCGAAGTCGTTGTTTTGTCAAGTGTTTTTTTTGGAAATACATTCTACAAACATCACATTCAATATGAAACGCGGAAAACTAGACCCGGAAGAACCTCCCCGAAAAAAATTATATATAGAGAATGGGAAAAATTGTGATATATTTTCTGAATATAGAAATCATTGCCTTGCCGCGAAAGGAAAGAACCAGAATTGGAAATCTTTGTGAGAGTTGACCTGACCACCGAAGTGCCAAGTGTACAAAAAAGGAGTTGATAACGTGGAGGTAGACATAGAGTAAAAGGAAAAGTATGTTGCGTGTATAAATGAGATATTACGATAATTTTGTTCCTGTCCTTATTTTTATTGTAAATGTGGAGCGTATAAAATACGATGTCATACCTAACTCTCCTGTCTTCAGACTTAAAAATGCTTTTTAATTAGGAATGAAACATATATTTCCCTAAGTTGCTCTTTTTTTCGAGGAAGTTTTCATGCTCGCTTGAAACTTGATGCTTGCTTTTATACCCTAATAGAGGTTGAAGTTTGGCTGAGACTTTTAACCCGTCCCTTGGACTAAAAATCTATTCACGGCTTCTCATTGCATGTATTGAAAACCAATTCCTTTTGAATCAAAATCTCCATCAACGCAGCTTTATACTCTAATCTCTTCTTCGCTGGTTTCGCATTTGCTTCCCATTCATTCATTTACCGTTATAATCTCTATAATTTGAACATAAATGTGCCGAAGAGAAAATAATAATGGTTTATGTATTGAACGCAGACAAAATTCAACATGCATGGTACATAATTAACAATACGTACGGTCACAAACGTTGGAGCCATAGGTAGGGGAGGAAAACTCACCCCATGGAGAATCGAACCCGTGACCTCAGGATTACCATGCATGGGTAAATTTAACCACCATCACCGAGACTGGAAAATCTTACAACGAAACGTATATTATTCAATTTTAATGCATTATTTCATCTGTTTTTTGGCGATTTAAGTTTAAAAAGAGGCAAGAGTTGGGAGTCCTATGCGATATTATTATCAGCGTATTATGGTGTATTCTGAACCAATTTTTAAAATGGTTTCCAGATTTTAGGTTTCGTTATCTAAAATTGAAATATTAGAAACTTATTGCAATTTGCTGTAGTTGGTATCTGCATATTTCACTTCGTATTCCCATGGCGAGAAGTGGGATATTTGTTTTAAATAATCTCCCGAGACACAACCTCGTACCATGGTAACATAGTTAATTCGATTAATAATGTATATGCTTTAAATAACTGACCATGATATTACTCTTATCTCTAGATCTAAATTATTATAGCTGCAGAAATAAGTACGCATTACCTGTTTTTGGGAATTAAATTAAGTGTGATATAGATTTTATTGTATCAGTTCGATGCATTAAAAACTCGATAAAGCTTCCAGCTATCTTTGAAAAATAAAATGTTTATCACCAAGATTTATATTCTTTAAAAATAAATTAAACAGTTTAGGAAATAATTTAATCAGTTTTATTTCATATGTAATTATTTTTATTTTGGAAAAAATCAGGTGTAATTTTACCTCAAAATTTTATTTAAAATTCCATCATTGTAGGTTTATTTCAGAAATGAAATATACCAAATTATTTTCATTATTTATCCTCAATTTTTAGAAAAATGTCTTAAATTTTAATCTGCATGTTCTTGAATAAATGTATTTACTTTCCACCCCAGCATGCGAATCAAAAATTCTTATTCCTCCACATTTAATCCTTCCATTAATTGCCTTGGAAGCATATGGGATACTAATGTAATGGTCGAATGAACTGTTTTCACGAGGGATACGACCTATGTTAAAATATATAATATTAAGATAAACAAGTGTATTGAACGAGCTACGCCGTTTCCTTTGTGCGCGATAGTATAAATCCAACGTATATAAATGCTGTTATAATGCAGAAGGAAGGTATTCGTAAAATTTGACTTTTGGAGAGTGCTTTCGAGAAACATATTCACTAACAATTTTCTCAACGTAATTACTGCAATAAATTTACGCAAAAATATTCTGTTCTACAACGTGCTTGCTGTACTTCATGAAGCCGTACAGATTTCTCAACCGGAACTGAAATATATACTCTTAATTCCTTAGGCTTATTTAGAATTAATTCCAAGGTAGGGAATGTCTATTCCTCATTGTGAATGATAACGTTTATCACCTCTGAACCTAGATTTACAGTCTGGTACCATATTGAGACTCTGAATGGGTATGGGGACAATGGTACATAGAAGATTGCTGGAATGAATCCCATTTTATAAAGGAATTGGCTTAAGAAAAAAGTTGTGCGATGTCGAAACAAGAAAGAGTGCAATTTCATTGATTTAAAAATTATTTTAATAAAAAAACCCCAGTCGTTGAAATAACTTTAATTTAATATAATTGGAGGGATTTGTGAATTGGATTTTGATTATTTTATGTATCAAACGCAAGACTTGAATCTCATGTAGTAGAGTTTTCGAGAGCTTGTCCCCAAATCACGTTTTTAGGCATAGGTTTATGATAGTTAGACATTTTTAGGAATTAGGTATATGACGGTCTAAGGATTTAGTGCCATAGGATATAGGAGAGCTTATAGTATTATGCTACCAATACCCATGCTACTGATGGTATGATATAATATATAGATGTACAGGTATGCATGTCTAGTACAAGTAAAGGCTACAATTCAATCTCCTTCCCCCGTCTTCCTTGTCATATGAACTTTAGTGTCCGGGATCTTATTCCAGAGGAAGTCTCCCACGGTGACTTTGTGAATGAATCTTGTATCGTTGTCAATATTTCATAATTCTCCTTCTCCCACCACATACACTGCCCAAAAAATCATCAGATCTATTTACTTGTCGGAAGAATAACTTTCAACTTAAGAATAAAAAGTCGCGGCTCTATTCCCTCTTATATGATTTTTATTTATTAAATTTTATCCTAACATTTAAACTCATTTAAATAAGGTTTCCATGCTTTTAAATAGGTTTTAACATTAATTTTAGTGGAAAACTCTTAGCAGTGCTCAGATAAAGGTAATCGAATATGGTTATTAAGGTGGAGCATTCAGAATGTCTTCAAAAATATACAATTGTGCAACATAATGTCGCACGAGATCATTTCTTTTATGTTTCAGTTTGTTCTGGCGAGATATCCACCGTTCCCTTCGGTGTCATCCTCCTTCCGGCCCCTTATAATCATTTCAGTCATTCACTTGCCCGTTCAGTCGCTCCCTCGCCGTTACAGCCTCCTCCCATTCAAGTTCCAAATCCTCGTCTCCCCTTCCCCCCTCCCTCACTCTGCTCTCCATTCCTCCTCCCGAACCCAGGTCGCTCTCACTCTCTCTCTCTCTCTCTTCTTTTCCCCCATTTCATTGCCTTTATCTTCTGCTTCGAGATGAGGTTTCTGTCCGTTTACTTTGAAGAAAACTTCGATAGCTAGGAGAGCGGGCTTTTGTGGGGGCGGGGCGGGGGGGGGGGGTTGATGGGGGCATAGTAAGAGTTCGGAGGCTTTTGGTGGCTCCGAAGCGAAGGGGGCTTAACCCATTGCTCACCCACCTCCTCCCCTGTCCTGCTCACGATCCCACCCTCCTTGCCTTATAAACTTTAGTGCCCGGGATCTTATCCCCCAAGAAGTTTTCCACGATGACTTTGAGAATGAATCTTGTATCGCTGTCAATATTTAATAATTCGCCTTCTCCCTCCCCCACTACACCACCCGAAAAATCAGCCACCTTTCCCTCCGAAGAGTATACACGGCTTCGATCCGAAATGTATATGAAAAAAAAGAAGTATGAAGTGTTTCACGCTTCTGAGTAAATAACAGTCTTAACGCTCGTGGAAAGTTTTGCTGCTCGCTCCATCTCAAGGTTTTGAATTTTTTTCGTTTGTCTTTGGCGTTCATTTAACTTGATCTCCTATTGAGAATCATTCATAAGGACTTTACATTCACTCATCCTGATGCTCCTCTATTTCCTCAACTAAGAAGACGGGGACCCGAAGTAATTCAATTTTATTTTCACGTTGAAACCTTCTAAATTCAGAAAAACGGGTGTTTTGTGGCTGTTCTTACATTATTTTGTTTTCCCATCTTGATGAATGCGTTACTGCGCCTCTTCTCAAGGCGGATGTTCACATAGATTTATGTCTCGCTCAATTTTCCGATAAATAATTAGCTACCAACATGTAAACTATAATGATCTTTTTCTTTATGAAAAGAGTTAGTAGCCCTCTTTCCGGGAACCGCATTCCATTCTCTGTACATCAAAAGAAATGTTCCTCACAGATAGCTCTACCGAACTGCAATTCCATTTAGATTTTTGGTAATTATTTATATGATTGTATATCAAGCTATTATTTTGCCTTCGACTTTTTCGACCCTTTAGTTCAAAGAATCAACGTGAGTAAATCTATAATAGTTTTTATCTAACTCTAAAACATTGATTTTATTGCAAGGTAAAAATATTGAGGTAATTAAGATGTAACTAAGGTGGTGAAGGAAACCGTTTTTGCAAAATATCTTTATGTAAATGTGAATAAGCAAAATCTCTGATAAAATCGTTCAATATATATATATATATATATATATATATATTTTTTTTTTTTTCAAAAAGAACATTGTAGTGAGGCTTTGACTTAATATTGAGTGATAGCAAATTATATTTTAGCTACCCAAATATCTATACATTGATGTTTGAAATATTCTATAAAAAGTATATAAAATTCTTAAAAGCGCTAGTCACAGGCACATATCTCACTGTCCATTATTGATTCATTAAATAGGGGTAGCAAAAATATTTTTTAAGTACGTGAAATAAAATACATATAAAATTGAAGGTTTCTAGCAATATTCAAGTAGTTAATCCAAAGACTTCTTCAAATATTGTAGTAAAAGGAGTGTATGCGATCTTGCATAGAGTATTTATAATTTTCAATAATCACTGAAATAATTTAGCTATTATTGTTGCGATGCATAAAGAATGACTTAAGATGATGAAAACACATTTATAAGCAGCTACGGTGTTCAGATGTTAAAAACACTGAAATCAATCGACATTCAAAAAGTTATTTAAATTAAAATAATTTTTATTTGGGGTAGTCTACGGTAGTAGTAGTAGTAGTTTTGAGGGGAGGCGACCGACAGCTAAGGTCATTTGCGCCATAGGGGATGGATAGGAAAGGATGAAGGGTGGAGAGAAACCCGGCGTCGGCATTAGCCTACTCTTTACGAAAGGCGCCAAGGGGTCCGCAGTTTAACGTCCCATCCGACGGACGGCGTACTCACTCAAAGTGCCCTTCACAAAACACCTCAAGTAGGGATCGAGATACCTCTGAAAAATATTCAACACCGCCGGGATTTGAACCCGCGCCCTCATGGTGGGAAGCCAGTACGTTAGCCCCCGCACCATCTCGATCCCCTAGTCTACGGTATAGGATAATATTTCTGATGGATTATGAAACCGTGAACAAACTTTGTTAGCTCTGCTAAACCCAAACCAAGAAGACTCAAAATATCCTTAAACCCCACCTTATAATACGTATTACAGTATATTATATTTTTTTCTCGTCATACTTCCTACTTCCATTAATTATTTCCAAGATACTTAATCTTCTCCTCCCTCCACCTGCCGAGGGAGAGACACTGATTGAATTCTGTTACGAGAGAAATATGGTAGTAAATGGCAAATACCCTTCTAAAGCAACATCGGAAGATAAGGTACATGATGAAGATACAGAGGGACAGGGCAAGATACCGATTTGAGGGCAAACTCGTCAGAATTAGATACAAGAACCCATCGAAGCATTGAGTGAGCTACCCCGGCTCAGATATAAATAGCGATCACCACCTGAAGGCCATGGACAGCCGACTGCGATATAATATAAATATAAGCCTTTGAAACATGGTGCTGGAGAAGAATGCTCAGAATAAACGGGCAGGCAAAGTGAGGGATGAGGAAGTAGGTATGTAGACTAGCAGAGCAGGAAAGGACCATATGGAGTACTCTACGGCAAAGGAGAACTAGATTGGACGGACCTTGAAGTGCAATGGATTGGTTAGTGTCATTGAAGAAGGGAAGGTTGAAGGGAAAATCCCGCGAGGTAGACTAAGAAGCAAGAACATAGGACAAGTTAGGGGGGAGGTCAAAGTGCACAGCTATCGGGATGGTGAGAGAGTCAGCACTAAATAGATGAGAATTGAAGGCTGCGGTAAATAAATCCAAGGATTGAAATATTGATGGAGGGAGATAACGTGTTCGGATATACAGGTATAATGCGGTGATTTTCCCGCTTGCTTCCTTGATAATATTTAGAACGCTACATCACGACTGGAGTGGCAAGCAACCCGGCTTCATACGATTTTGTATCCAACTCACAGATGAGCAGACGCTGCCCGGATTGCGTTAGAGTCACTCTTACCCTCTGACACATCTGGCAAGGGCGACCCTACCAGGAGCAAGGGCCAGGGCAGCTCTATGGGCCTGCCGAAGAAGCAAGCAAATCATGGTTGTTGGTGATTGGGAGGGCAGACACAAAACGATTTTAAAAACGTGATACCCTGGAACCCATATTACTTCAATTTTATGATCGTAGGAGATTTATGGATAATCACTAGCTCAAGAGGGAATGACGTTTCACGGTGATGAAATGTATGAGTTTCCTACTCCTTTTGGCTCCACCCCATTTGAACCCCATGCCTACTAATTGAAACAATATTTGAACCCTTTATTATTGTTTTGAGTCGTATGCGTCATGAATTAAATGAACCATGTTTTATCGCGAGTGATAAGAGAAAAAGGTGCAAAGAATTATGCTCTCAAATGATTAGCAATAATATTGTTACTCCCAATGTTAGCTGAAGTTTGATTATCCAAAACAGGTCAATTTATTGAACTTTTCTTGTCACAATTGAGTTTAAGAAATCACCTCATACAAAAGCAGCAGTACAAAATACCTTATTTATGCTAACAATACGGAGTAATCAGAAAAATTATTTTTGGTGGATAATTGGCATCATTCAATTTTTAATATTACGGCACGGAATTTTTTTTTGCGCTCTTCAATTTTATTCTGTGGTAAATAATTGATCTTAATTTGTGATCATGCCAGAAGTTGCGTGATGTTATATAAACATACTCAATTTCATTTTACAATGATGTTAATACTCCTTTAGGATTTTCATATGTTTATTACATATATATATATATATATATATATATATATATATATATATATATATATATATATATATATGTAATAGAACATATGAAATGTATATGATATATATATATATATATATATATATATATATATATATATATATATATATATATATATATATATATATATTAATGTTTATACTCTTTTTTTCAATTTTGATACTTGTATAATAACTGATAGCAGGAAATTGATAGAAATATTTTCAATAGATTCATGCATATTAGGACTAGGATTTTGCTCTTTTATTTTATATTCAACACTTCATTTTGTGCGCTGAAGTATGACATTTTTGTTGTCTGTTTTTTATTTTTAAATCGAGTCAAACAGAGCTGAAAATCTATGTTTTTCAAGCAAAGCAAAGGAAGGGAAATCATGTTAAGCTTAGGTTTCTTGCCACGTTTTCCCTTTATTTTCTTGAGAGAAGTAGAGGAAATGACTAGACTTGACGATTGACGATAAAATGAAGTGATAAATATGATTGATTCATCTTCCACGGGATGAAAGCCAATGTCATTTACTATTTGCTCTTCATATTTTATGAAATTTACGTCGTGTTCTTCGGCAGTTATTTCATTCGCTTGCTGAATTCTTTATTCCAGGAATTCTTGTCACAGGATCTATATGGACTTGTTGTTTTCGGTCTTAATATCCGTTATCTTTGACTGAAGCCACATCCACTCCTCGTCTTGGTACACCCTCGCCACCGCCCGGAGACGGCTCCGTGTCATTCGACTGCCCTTCTACCTCTCAGAAGCTTGTCGCCGAGATTTCTATTTTGAGCTGACACAGCTGATCCGATATTGGATGAACGGTATTCACAATTGAATAAATAAATGAGAACTGAGCGTCATTATAGGAGGGATGCTACGTCGCTTGCATTTCTCACTGACATGCTGCGCATAACTAAATTAAAATCAGAATTTTCCAGCATGATTCTTGACAAGTAGCAGATCCTCTGAAATAGTTATAAGATGATGTACCATGGAAAAATTTTATTTTAAACTCTACCAGCTTTGCCGTACAGGGTTTCCATCCTCAATGGATGATCCCTAATTTAGATAAAACTGATCACGTATTAATAAAAAGGTGTGAAAAACAGTCGCTTGCTAAAAATCCAATATTTTTGAAGAAAATTTCTAAAAAACAAATGGAGCATTCATTCCTTCAGTTAATCCATTGTAATTCTTTTTCCCAGTTTTTACTGATGAAAAACCTTAAACACTGTAATCAACCCAAAGGTCGGTTTGGTAGGTGATGGTAGAGTTCACCCAGTACTAAGCCCTATACGGCGTGTGAAATTCACACATCAGGGTAGGGGACCTTTCCCTTCCCTTCCCTCACCAGGTATGGTTTCCCGGGAAGATGTGGTACCCGATTCAAATTCACATAGCTTGGGTGGAGCTGCAGAACGTCCCGGGAATCGAACCCGGGACCCTCCGGTCGCTCTCCCCCCTGGACTACCGCGACCCACTTATACTGATATAAATATTACTGATATGTATCCTTAATTCAGTCCAACACACTTTAAATTGAGCAGCTCTTCTACTCCAAAACGAGTTAAAAAAAAGTTTATTCATTGAATTTATAGAGATGTGATTCGGTTATCCAATTAAACTACACGTATACACGTCGACTGAAACTGTAAGTGGCCTTCTTTATCATTTAGTCAGCGTTGTATCAGTGGAGGGCATTGAATGTTGAGCATTTCCCTGGGGACTTCTGAACCAGTAATCAATCCAACCACACACAGAGATGACGGAGAAAGCAACATGGCTTTACCCCTGCTCTCCTTCTGTGCAGCGGTGACTGCGTAATCTCTCTTCGTCCCCTTTCGCCTTCCGCCCTTAATTCCTTCAATCCCCCTATCCACCCTCCCCTCCCCACACTTTCTCCATCTCCCACGGTATCTTTCCCTTAAGTCGGTCTCTGTGACGTGCCACCGACACCGGTCGCCTCAATTTCCGCCACGCCGCACCCCCATTCACCCGCCCTCCCCCCCACACTCCCTTTTCACCCTCAGCCCATTTCACCATCCCTCCCTACTCGCACCGCCCTTCAAACTTTGTCCTCGGGAGAGTGGATGGAGCGAGAGGGAGGCGACTCGGAGGTCGGTTTGCAATCGTGGTTGGACTTTGGGGAGGAGGCGGAGGTGAGGCCGGAGAGGACGGGACATTTTGAAGGATCATAAAGACGGAAGATGGGAAGAATCTCTCTCCTACTCGGGGATGAAACCGAGTGACAAGGCGAAACTCAAGATGGAGGGAGGAAGTGGAAAATAATACTCGCTCCGAGAGTTTGTTTCCCGTTTTTGTGCGCTCGGGAATCACTGTCGGTGATCCCGTACCTCTTCGCCTACTACTACCTCTTGCAAAGTTTTCGTAAATTATGTTACTTTTCTTTCATCGCCGTCAAAAATTATTATTTTTCTCTGTCCATCACTCAAATATGTAAATTATCAATCAACTCGCAGGGTTGTATTGGACTTCAAAAGTCTCGCGTTATCCATGTGTCTCTTGATTTATACTTAGCTTTTATGATTACTCATCACTTGTTTCTCATGAATCGCCTTGGGAGTTTCTTTTCAGTTTCTTCTGACTCCTATTGTTGCTCCTATTAACGTGTACGGAAATGTTATTGTTCCTCAAAATGCGTCAAATGGTTTCCTTCCTTTTTTATACTCCTCTTTTCACAAATTTTAACCTCAGCCGTAAAACTATGCAATAAATATTTCTCTATTGAAATTATTCGTTCTATTCGGCCATCTATTCCTTTAATTTTTATTGAAATTCTGTCTAATCACATTTCCTACCGTTTTTACCATATTTTTTTCTATCTTTATTATGACTGAAATTCTTGTAAAATGATATGGCACTGACCGATATGTGTGTGCTTTCATATAATAGTAGTTTTAGGGGAGGTGCACGACAGCTGACAGCTCATTTGTGCCATTAGGCCTATACACGAAAGTTTGAATGGTGGAGAGAAACCCGGCGTCGGGTATAGCCCACTCTTGACAAAAGGCACCAGGGGGGGTGGCTACTGGCAGTGTGTGTGTCCTTTCTCTGCGTTTGTGCGTATAAATGTTTTAATCAAATTTTGTATGCATTGGTGCTATCGCTGAAGAGCGTTTTTTTCGAAGATATATAGTATACGATAGCCGTTGATGGTCGTTCTTGCTTAAGGTCTGTCTTCTTTCTTTCCTGTGATGTACACTGTCTCCATCATATTTTTTATTGCTCTTTCCACTATTTTTTTGTTTAAAAAACTAATGCCTGTTGACACGTGTCATACACTTCTCTCGTTCAAATATTATAGACATTGATTCCCTCACACATTTTCACTTATTCCTTCTGCTTACTTTAAGCTTGCGTTACCTAAGAGTAAAAGTATTGAAATAGAGAACATTTACACAGGAAATTCTCAATATTGACGAGTTTCTATAAAATCCTGTCACTCACTGCGTGCTCAAAATACGAGGAAAAAATATTAGTACCCATTTTCAATTGAAAAGTGACCCAACAGCAAAGATAGAACGACTCACGAGGGAGAAAATCAAACGGTCATCCATTCCAATGGAAAATAAATGGAGACTCTTTCCATCAGCAGCCAAACCACCGCGTCTGTACGGACTACCCAAGGTTAACAAGGAGGGGGTCCCCCTACGACCCATCGTAAGCAACATCGACGCACCAACCTACAAGCTGGCGCAATACATCGCTCGTTCTCTCCAACCCTTCGCCGGAAGAACCGACTCATCTGTGAAAAACTCCACGGAATTCATTCGCACCATCAAGAATATAGAAGTTAAGGAACGAGATGTGCTAGTGAGCTTCGATGTAATCTCTCTCTTCACGAATACTCCCATCGATGACTCAATGCAACTCATCAAAGAACTCGCATCGGAAGAATTACCAAAGAATTTCCCGGACCTCACAGAATTCTACCTCAAGAACTCAACACTTCCTTCGGAATGATAAGTCCTTTCAGCAGAAAGAAGATGCGGCCATTGGATCACCTCTATCCTTTGTAGTAGCTGACATTTTCATGGAGGATTTTGAGAAGAAGGCAATAATGGCTTTCCCAAAGAAACCATCTCTTTGGATTCGGTATGTCGACGACACCTTCGTCATCTGGCCACATGGGAAGAAAGAACTAGATGTGTTCCTAAAATACCTTTATCAACATCCTGCCATAAAATTCACCATGGAAATTGAGCAGAATGGCGTCCTCCCTTTTTTGGTGTGTTAGTGACCAGGAAACCTAATGGCAGTCTTGGACATTCAGTACACCGCAAAAAAACTCACACCGACCGGTATTTGAATGCACAATCACACCACCATCCCGCCCAGAAGTGTTCGCCGGTAAATACACTAGTTCATCGCGCCTATACCATCTCAGACGCCGATTCGCTCCCGTCAGAAAAAAGATACCTCATCTCAGCGCTGGGGAAAAACGGATTCCCTGAATAATTGGTCCTAAAATGGACCGCCAAAAAAGAAATGGTGTTGACTGTTGAATGGAGTGATTCTGCCCGAGAAACAGAGCAAGGAGAAGCCTGAAAAAGAAAAAACAACGATATCTGCTTCCATCCCTTCAAAGTTGAATGCTGTTTATGGGGACACTTCGCCATTTATGACCACAGTTAGATATTGGTTCAATGAATTTAAACGTGGGCGAACATTTGTTTTTGATGAGGAGCGACCAGAACGCCCGGCAGACGTGGTTACCGAGGAAATCATTCAAAAAGTCCAAGCCTTGATTCTCGCTGATCGACGAACGAAAGTGCGCGAAGTAGCAGAGGCCGTGGGTGTGTCGACCGGAAGGGCAATTAATATTTTACATGATAAGTTGGCGATGAAAAAAATGCCGGCCCAATGGGTGGCACGATTCCTGTTTCACCACGATAACACATCGGCACATTCATCCGGAGTTGTCGCCGCCAAACTGCATGAACTACGTTATTAATTGCTGCCGCATCCCCCGTATTCACCCAATCTGGCTCCCTGCAACGTTTTCTTATTCCCTAACGTGAAGAAATGGCTCGCGGGAAAAAAATGTAGGTTAAACGATGAAGTTATCGCCGAGACAGAGGCGTATTTTGGAGAGTTCGACAAATGCTATTTTTGGAGGGGTTAAAAAAATGGCCGGAACGTTGGGAGAAGTGTATCTTTCTAAAAGGGGACTCTGTTGAAATTAAAAAAAAATTTTTTGAAAAAATGGTTTCTTCATTTCTAACACGGGTACTTATTGAACCGCCCTCTTACGTCGCCGGATCGGCCGAAAAGATAAGTAGGCTACTACGAAAGCATAACATAACAACTAGATTCTCCACGGGAGGAAAAGTCAGCGACACGATGCCTAAGCCGAAGGACCGCATCCCCGATCTCATGCACGAAGGTGTATATGAGATAAAGTGCACGTGTGGGAAGTCCTATATCGGCCAGACAGGACGGTCCATCAGACTGAGGACCAAAGAGCACCAAAGAGCCACAGATAAAAAAGTTCCGACTCTCGGCAATTGCCGAACATGCAAGGTCAAAACCCGGGCACACGATCAAGTTCGACCAAATTAAATCGCTGGTAATAGAGAGGCATTATTTCCAGAGACTCATTAGAGAAGCGGTTGAAATAATGAAGAATCCGAACAATTTCAACCGTGAGGACGGCTACACCCTGGCTCCCACATGGAAAAGGTTGATTCCCATTGGCCGCCAAGAGAGAGCCAATCAGAGAGCTCCCAGCCAGCCAGCGTCTCCCATATATAGCAGCCAAATTGCAACGCTAATCCCCCGAAGAGGAGTTAATCCTAAAACGGGGTTTCCGTATTGTTTTTATTATGTTTCAATGAATATTTTACATATTCTTGTAAAACGGTGCTTTACGAAAATAAAAACCTTAAAAAAACAACGCTAATCGCCGAAAGAGGAGTTAATCCTAAAACGGGGTTTCCGTATTGCTATTGTTATTTCTATCAAAGTTATATATTCTTGTATTAATGTCACTTTGCGGAAATAAAAACCTATAAAACTGAAAAAACAACGCTAATCATATTCCGCAACCGCTACCCTCTTTGTAGCTTTTCCTATTTTCTTGTCTCCACCCCGAAGAGGAGTTAAATCCTAAAACGGGGTTTCCGTATTGTTTTTATTATGTTTTAACTGTATATTTTATATGCACTCTTGTAAGATTTTACTTTACGGAAATAAAGACCTTTAAAACTTAAACTGAAACTGAACAGCGCAAATTACTTCGATCTGAAGATGCCTTAAGGACTGGGGGCGAAACAGTTGCCCATCAACTCACCTACGCGACGGATATTCCCGAAAGAAGAATGAATCCATCAAATAGACGTCGCGGAAGCCTTAGGATTAATCTATTCACCTTCTTGATAGTGCAAAAAATAGGTATACATATGCAAATTCAGCTCAAAAACCTGATCAAGGTTTTTATGTCAATAAACGTGCCTTTCCTTTGAGGTGCTTAGACATTAATTTCTTATTGAAAATAACATTTTATTTGAAATCAATAAAATTTAGCCGGCAAAACTAAAGAGACAAGTAAAATATGATGTAGAAAACATTTCACATTAAATGAAGCTATATTTTAAATATCTTAATTCATTCTGCTTCATCTTATAGCAGTACATATACATGGATGTGTACCTTTAACGACTTCACCTTTCACTTATTTTTTAACTGCTCGACGTAGGTTAGTGGAATCATCTTCTTCGGGTTATCATTCGTATATATCTGAGTTCCATATAAGGTCAAACCGATGAGAAAAAGTTAATAGTTAGTTAAAATTTATCAGTTTATTTTCATAATAATGCCAACTTATTACAATGTATTTATAAATGGAAACTGCCTAAACCTCGTTTACTAAAAGCTAGCGAAAGTATTAGTAAAAATGTTCATGGCCATAATCAAGGAATTTCTCCCTTCACTGCTCGATGTTTAGCTACAAACGATCTCACTTTCTGATTCAAATAAAATATTTCAGTATGAACAATTATTTTCTATTTTTGACATTTATGGATTTACATAAAGATGTTTGCAATAAAACATGCAAGGAAACCTAACTTCATCTAAATTATACAAGTTACATTTATTACTAGCCTATACATATCTATTTCACGAATGCAAAAGTGAAAAAAAGTCATTTGTTCCGAGAAAAACAATCCCAAACGAGTGTATTCAGGATCTCAGGACCGATTCGCAAGGATTTACATATTCAGTCTAAATCATCTCTTTTACGTACACTGTCGAGTTACTCCATGATATCAAATGGTGAGCAGGCACGGAGAATTTTTACCAGTTAAAGGATTTAGAATGGTTTGCTGGTGTGGCCGAGTCATTCTTTTATGAAATTGCGGTGCTTAGTTGAAAAAAACTCAAGCAAATCATAGTTGGTTACATGGAAATAATAAATATCAGAGAGCGAGAGGGAGCTCTCATAGAGATGGGTTTTTCAGTTGCGAGAAATCCTTTAGAAAGAGCGTGGAAAAAGATAAAAATATCCGGGAATCATTCATGTTTCTTGCCCTCCTAGCTAACAATGCCCCTTTTCATACGCTCATGCGGCCGCATAAAAATCCCGCCGCAGTCAAGGGTTGGTAGACAAATGTCGCGGGTAAGGGCCGACCTCTTCCTCCTCCGCTCCCAGACAGCACCTGCATTATCCTAACTGGGAGTGAAAACGCGGGCAACACAAAGAAATACCGAGTCCGAGGGAAAAACTCATTGTTCCCTTTGATCAGGCAAAGGAATTTCGTCCGCCCTTTTCCACCGCCAAAAGACTTTGCTTCAAATCTCCCACCCAGACCACCCGCCCCTTATGCCGAGCCGCTGAGTTATTTCGCCTGGTCGTTGGCCGCTCACTGGATATAGCGACTTGGGCGCCATACATCCTCCCGCGTGTGTGTGTGTGTGTTACTGCACAGAAAGGAAGCCGGCAAAGAGTGACCTCACTCCATTGGAGCCCCAACTGTGCAGATATTAAAGAAATGGTGGAAGAATTGAGGCTGGCTCTTCATTCTTTCACTGAATACCCTTCCCAGTATTTGAGGGCTTTGGTTGTGGGATACTGGGATTTATTGAGCCAATGGAGCCGTGGTGGGTGATTGAAAGGTAACCTCTTTGTGTGTTTATGGGTGTACATATGTGTGTGTATATATATATATATATATATATATATATATATATATATATATATATATATATATATATATATACACACATACATACATATCGATGATGTAGAAGCACTCACGAGAGGAACATAACATTTGGATGGCACCACAGGACACAAAATAAAAAAGACAACACGTAAAAGACATTGTAGAGTGTTGAGGTTTCGGCCTTCTCTGAGGCCTTCGTGTGTATTTCTATATGCTCGTGTGTGGGCACATATTTATTTATTATGAACACCTTAGCCAATAATTCCGTAGATCCTTAGATGCTAAAAGGGTTAAATTAGCTTGACTTATGATTACAATCGAATTTGACTTGATATTTTTATTATAGAAGTGTTGATGGAGGCTATCATGTGGAATATTCTAGTCTAATCGATTTTGCAACTTTGTTTATTTTGAAGCAAAGTTCTGATAGCCTTTTCGAAAACGGAAACGATTTTCGTTTCCAATTCTATTGAACTTAATTGAACCGCATGGTATGCAGCAACGCCACGAAAGGAAAAACTTGTCTTTCAGGAATTTCTTTGGGAGTGAACTTGCGTTTGTGTTTACGTTAATCTTGACAATCCTCTTGCATGTATACGACAAAGTGAATGTTTAGAGTGATTATCCATCACCAAGCTATATTCAGAAGGTAGGGTATATAGTAATAATGAGTATGTTACAATATAATTAGGGTTTACATTGCGATCGCCGTGCAATCATTTATGCATTAAATATAACCGAGCATAATAAAATATTAAATAGAAAAAAAACAAATTGTAACTTAAGAAGTTCAGTGGCATTTTAAATTAGACGCTTCCGTTTACTAGGTGAATAAAAATACCCAAAATATTATTGATTCTAAATATATCATCGGGTCATATATAATTACTGAAAAGTAGGGAAAAATATTTAACCGAACAAACGGGGTTAGAGTTAACATTGCGATGTCTAAGGCAGTGCTGGGCGATATTAAAAAAGAAATATTCTAAAATGATTGTTAAATCCAAGTTTAAGAATCAGACCCCAGGGTATGATGTGGTCCAAATCCATATCATGATCCTACGAACAAGCAGGAATTAGGGCTTTGCATCATCCAATGCTACATAAGGTCTTCCCTCTTTCGAAAAATCGGAGGAAGGATTAATTAAGGGAAAACTCTGCCGAAATAAAATTGGCAAGAGTCCCTAAATACATTAGTATTTCATAATATATCGGTAAATTAATATTAAATTGGACACAGACTGAATATATCTTAATATATTAGCCTAGACGACTAAGACACAATCCGACACTTAACAAAGCACTAAACTATTCTTCAGTTCCGCACATTTTCTATCTGCCATTAATTTCATCTGGCTTACCTGAGTTTTCCTTCTCCTATCTTGCCTAACTTAAGTTTTCCCCTATTCCCAAGGGTCATAAGTTTATGAAAAATCAAAAGGCTCTGCTTCCACCATTCCTTTCTCCTTCATTCATCTTCCATATGTTTTTCCCTTTCCCTATCCTCCCCACGATGTCTAGTGCTTCGATTTTTTTCCTATCCATCCCATTTTATCTGTTTCATCTCTCTCCCCCCACCAATATCCCAAGATGTCTCCAATCTCTGTCTATCATTTCGCTACGACGATCAAGTCTTGGCATCATAGGGAGCCACCACGGGGTAAAAGCCACCAGGAAATGGCTGTTGTGAACAGCCGTAACTCCAAAGTAAATCTAACATCAACCTTCTCCTCTTCGCCGAATCCAGATACATACTCCACTCTCACATGAGATTAAATCCTACATTACGAGGAGATCGTAAACTCATACTTCTCACATTTTATTAATTATTCACTAAATCCATTATCGTATAATACTGTGTATTCCCTGATGAGCTTTTGCCGTATGAGTCTGGTCGATGGATTCACTATTTGGTCTGCCGGTAACGCTCTTCAAATTTTATTGGTTTAAAATCATAACCATATCAAAATCAACCTGTGACTTTAAATGCCAATCACCATCACAAACGGTGTTCATGTGGAAAATCACCAGCTAATGAGCAGACTGATATTATTTAACTATTCAGTGCACTGTAGCTTCACATGGTAGACCTTTGGCTAAAATATCCCGACTCAAAAACTTAAAAATTTTCTGATGTTGCGTTTAAATGAAGTGTTTCTTCCTCTTTAGCCTTTAAGCTTTTTGGGAGCTCTGAATCACCTATCTAATTTTTAGAACATTATATTTAAGGACCACTTCTTAAGACCACTGGCCACAGTGCCAGCTTTAGGTAAGTGAATAATGACGGCAGCCGTGCCACGTTTATTTCCAATCACAGTGCTTAAAGGCATGATTGACAGATAGAGGTCTTTATTTGGGCGAAATTTAGACTTAGTGGTCCCTTCTTCCATTCTTTTGCTTTGGATAGAATAAACGCCACCACATTATATAAACGAGGCATACAAAATAAATTAACAATGTGGAACACGTCATTGAAAGAATAAAGCCGAACGTACCTGTAGACATAGGAAAGAATATTATCCGAAGTCTAATTAGGACCAAGAAATGGAAAATGAACGGTCTGGGCAAACTTCTCCACACATGAGACAGCTTTTGAGGAGTCGTTAGGAATATTAGCAGATTAGTTCAATCGAAGAAAACCTAGAGGCGTGTGAAATAAGAAGGGATTACAGTGGAGGCATTAAGTCATAGCATAATCAACGTTTAATGAAGGGAATAGCAGGCTGCATTCGATGATTCTTCCTAGTGGAAGACTAATAAATGAAAAACGGTATGAAACACACGCCATTCGCCATGATCGTATCCTATCATAACTTAAGATATCTAGTAACCCTAAATTTTGCTCTCTCGCTTGCTATGTGAATAAAAAAAAGTCCAAAATTTATTGGTTCCTTTTTTCAGAAAAATTCTCACTGCGAGAAAACTTCATTTAGCTAGGTGTTCAATAGCATAAGAGCAACGATGGGAACTAAAATTATAAATGCAGTCAAATGAAAACCAAACGCCGGCTAAAACGCAGTCCGCGCGAAAGGTGGCAACACTGTTGCTACTTAGCGATTCTGCCATCACTGTGACAGGAGAACTTCATAGTGACTACTCACAGGCGCATGAAGTTGTTGGGTTGTGTGTTCCTGTTGGTTCGCGGACTGCTGTAGTGTGTTTGTCCGTTAGGTTTCCCTTTGACTGCACCTCATAGTAGTACTGGCATCTTTAACAAACATTTCTATTCCAATTAGTGAAGTTTTATTAGTCGATTATGGAAAATTACTATTGAAGCTTTGTAAATAAAACAAGAGACATTCAGAGGAAAAATCAGCGGGAAAAGTGGTACATAAGTTAAAGGAGAGCGTTCAAACTGGGTAAATTATACGATTTTAAAATATGAAAATTATCAAAATACGAATATCTTGCTAATACATTAAAGTATTACCAGAATATATTCCTCAATTAAATGAAAATTGAGGTCTGACAAACGCTTGTCATTAGACTATTTCAAAACGTCGTCTAATTCCGCTTAAATACTTCAGGAATTATTCAACCTCCAACTACGACCTCACCCGAAATAAGATACTGAATGAGACTTTAGCGAGCCTATATAATTTTTCGCGTGAGGCTGCATTTTAAGGGCGGTCGTTATCGGAAATGGGTATCCGTCCCAAATACGTAAGCCAAACGCGGCCGAAGGAAACGAGATAATTTCTAAGGAAAAAGAGATGTCGATTTGGCGAAGTATGCCAGCCGGCAACAGCAATCTCCTGACACTATAATGCCCCATTATTTCCCCTATTAACGGCTTCATCAACAGCAGATTTCCTTGTGCCAACCTAAGCCTCCCCCTCTCCCTCCCCACCCCCTCCCGTGCCGCCAGGACCACCGATATCCTTCCTCCCCAACCGCGAATCAAAACCCCCGCCATGAAGACGCTCGCCTCGGCTTCCCATTGTCTCACGAAGCGGCTTTTGCCCGCTTCCTATTGTGTTTCCTCGCCACCACCTCTCTCGGCCTACCACCGCTATACGTTAATCATATCTCCCCCCTCCGTCCCCGTCACACCAGTGTTGCTATCACTTCTTTGACCCCCCACCCTCCTCCAACCGCCCAGCAATCCAGGAGAAATGACGGGCCTTGTTGCTACCGAGAGGGCATCATCTTCTTTCTTCGAGCGGATGACAAAAGGGGCTTATAACAGCCAGTTTAACTCTCCGGCGAGGCGCGATCTGTGAACAGAGAGCTCTAACGGTCCCAAAACACGTTGACGACGCCCTCGATCTCTCGAAATATAGGGATGGGAGGCAATGTTTCAATACCGACCGTAAAGACACCGTTTTGGGAAAATGGGCACCTGCCTCTGCGGGCATGAAAATATGGAGGGCGAATACAAAGCGAAGCGCCGTGGAGGAAAAATAATTTGGAAAACTGAGAGAAGAGTCGAGAGGGGGACGGACGGGGGACCAGGAATCGAGTCCCTCGTCTGCCATACACCGACTAATTAATATAAACCAAATGATTTTCATCTCACGTTCTAGAATATTGACATTTTCATGTAAAACTTGGTATAACTCTTTCTATTGCTGCATATTCCCAGATAATTACTGAAACAAAATTCCCAATTAAAATATAATTATTTTCTTTAGTCATTAAGTCAACATAAAACCAGCAATTTTTTTAAGCCATGACTACAATTCAGCTTGATATTACTTCAAATTTCACAGTACTCTGGAAAAAAATTTTCGTTGCAAAAATAATGGAAATTTATAGCAAAATATTTCGATAGAAGAACAATGTGGGATAGAAATACAATTCCAATCAACCGTTATTTTGTACGCCCTTGGGGGCATCCTATTCTCTTCCTCTACCATTATAACACATTGAATTTTTTAAAAAAGAGAATGAGTTATGTTATGGTCCGAAAGCTAATGTAATGTTTGGGAAGCTTTTTATGCATCCCTACCTCTGAGGACAAAAGGGTAGCGAAATTATTTAATGGAGTGCAGATATCTTCGGATACATATTTCACAGCCTGTCAGAACTTGTTGGAATTATATTTTATCGTTATGACTTTTCACCACATTTAAAAATCCACGAAAAACTATGCCATCATTTCCGTAGCATATCCACTCTTGGTCCTAGGGGGATTTGTCCGTGGGTGATAGCCATAGGGAAAGTATGGAGTAAATATTTCCGAAAGGTATATCTACATACTACCTGACAACCCGCCGCAAAGGAGTATTGTAAGGGTGGTTAGGACACCAGCCATTGATGCACGCACCAGACCCTGCAACACGTCAAGGTTGTAATCCATTGGGGGGGGGGGTTGGTCAATCCTTGGTCCTAATCCGTGGGCCTCTCCATCTTCCGCTTCACTCAACGTTGCGTTCCAATCTCCCCTCACTATCAAATTTCTCCTAAGCATTTCATTTCAGCAATTTTTCCCTCCAACATTTCGTATATCACGTCTATACATTCCTTTTTATAATGATGTAATGGCATGTAGACCTGATTAATGACCATTTTCGTAGGTTGAATCCCCTATATGAATTTTGTGGTATTACTCACCTCATCTGTGCTTTCCAGTTTTTCTTAATTTTTTGTTCAATTCTATTACCACCTCATACTGGTTTTCTTCCTCTCCGTCATATATTACTCTATATATATTGCTCCATCAGTTACCATTCATCTGTCTCCTACCCTTTGACCTCACTGACGCGGGTGACCCTACCAGAATCAATTATTATTGCTCCTACCCGCCCACCACCAAGAGTCATCAGAATGTACAAGTTCTTTCACCACCAAAAGGTTCAGGAAATATATGTTAATTGAATATTTTTGTTATTTCTCGGATCCTATCGATTGCCGCCCTCGTAGACTGGGGTTCTGTGAGCTAAGTTTTAGTCGCAAAGCACTAAAACTCTTTCAAGCGACTGGTAAAAAGTTTTATTTTAATAAGGCTCGACGTTCTCAGCAAGTTTCTCTAGTACTTGTTCTAGTAGGAATATCTTCCGGACCAGAGAATTTTTATATTTATATATATTTAAGCTATGTGTCTATTCCGTTATGGGGCAGTGAATAGTATGTCGTTCATGAGGACTTTAGGTTTTTGGTGGAATATTGCACCAATATTTTTACCTTAGATGTTTTGAAACAAATAATTTATGGTACTCGCATTGTTTGTGGTATCTGTAAGAATTTTTCCAATATCTATTATTTAAAAATATTGAGTTTTTTCCATGGTTTTTCCTGAGACGTATTGGCAAATTATTTCGGGTTGTTAATATGCTATTTTCCTTAAAATAAACGTTTATATTTTTGCCTTCAGGCCTTTTTTCGATTTTTGTCCTTAATAAGTATCATTATTGCTTGTAAATATTCTAAAAATTTGAGTTAAATTTCGTTATCTCCTCAATGTCGCTCTGACTACTTTGTTGAACCGTCTTTTCCTGGTCTCGCGTTTCAGTTGGCACGTGTTAACCTTTTCCATCTTTACATTTAAAAACATTTTCCAAGTGTGTTCACTGTCGGCGCTTTGAGTTTGCTCCTAATATATGATTGCCCTTTAATTTCTCTCAAACCCTATAAAAATCCCCTTTAATGGCGTATTACTCTGCTCTTTCCTTTAATCGCTTTCGCAAAATGATTTTCTATCTATAAATATAGATTTTTGCCCTTATTACCCTCTCTTATATCACATTTGTGATCACTTCTGGCGCATTAATTCCAAATATTTCGAGTATGTAGTTGCGTTGTATCGGCCATTTGACAACTTATTCTCAGCGAATATATTGACATTTTTAAAATAAAAATTAACATTTTTGCCGGTTTTTCCTTGAAATAGTTTTCCAATGACATTGACGGCAGATTTAAGTCACCGACAACTACAAATATACCGGTTCTACGCTGGTTTAATGGCGTGGACATGAAGTCATTGAGCCTTGAGAGAACGTCGAGTAGCCCCCAGTGATTGCAATCCCTTTTATATTAGTTACTTTGCATTTAGAACGGTAGCTACTGAGTTGTGAGTTAAATATTTTGAATATTATTTAAAAAATCAATACGATTTGCCCTAGCAACAAATCTTGAAACCTTTCGGAAAAACCTCACTATATTTTTTATCTTCTGTGAGCCTAATATCTTTTTCTTTGACAATATGTACCTTTGTAGCTCCTTCTCTATATATATCGATCATTTATTTTGTATGCCTCGGGAATACAATGTAATATTTATTCAATCCAACACTTCATGTTTCTAGGCGCTGGCATATTCAAAGGTGAGAAGCATGAGTTTACGACCTCTTCGTATTGCCGAAGGATTTATTCACGTTTGGAGGGTAGAATTTGCATCTGGATTCGGCGATGGGGAGAGGGTTGACGTCAGATTTATTTTAGAGTTATGGCTGTTTCCGACGCCTATTGCGTGATGGCGTTTACCCCGTAGAGCACATTGTCCTCGAGGTCTAAGGGAAGGAACAGTTTTAATGGCGGGTCGCTACTTAATGCCTTGATTAATAAACAAAGAATTATGTGGGCCTGCTCTCCCAATGGTTGGTGACGCTTCCTCCAAGGATGTTTAAGTACCATCGATGTAAACGACGAAAAATACTTTTCTTTAACGGAAAAATTCTTCCATCTTCGGTGAAACTCGTAAAGCAGTGCGTGATGAATAATGCTTCCGCCTTCATAAAGTTTATCCGTAAGTATTATATGCAGTTTGACGAAAGATACGACAATCGTACGATTATTTCTTCCCTTTCGTACATTTTTGAGAGAATAAAAGCAAAAATTTACCAATATTCCAATATACACGCATGTCACTGAAATCCCTAATTATATTTTGGATTCTATTATAATACTAAACTGAGGTAACTCAGAAAATATAATTTAAGGATGATAGATATTCATAACTTCATTAAGTAATCTACCGGCTAAGTTAGGTTTTGAATGGAAACAACTGCTAAATAATTATTTGGTGACTGCTAATAAAACAAAATCCAGACATAATACTTCCTACTAAACTACCCTGCATTAAGACCTTCAAATCTGTTTACTTCCTCCCTTCATCCCGTCCAACTTCCCTATCCTGTTCCTGCCCTTTCCTCGTTTGGAAATCCCCATTTTAAAAACCTCCAATCTACGTCTATCCTCCTGCCTCAATGACCAAGTTTCCGTACCGTACATACCTACGCTCGAAATCAAAGTTTTTACAATTATTCTCTTAATATCCGTACTCAAAAGTCCCTCTCATCAACTCCCTTCTCCTTGTGAAAGCCTCTTTGCCTAGCGCAATTCTTCTCCCTACGTCCCTACTACTTTGACCGTGTTGGTCCAAAACACTACCGAGATACGTAAACTGTTCTACCTGCTCTAGTTTTTGCCTTCCTATTTAAATGTTTAGCTTAGCCTCTTTCTTTCTAGAAAATCGCATAACCTTTGTTTTATTAATATTGATTCTCATCCCATACCTGTCGCACTGAATTTCCAATTCACTCAGCAATGCTTGCAACCCCTTGGCTGACTGACAAACTAAAGCTTGGTTATCAGCGAACCTAACTGATTATAGGAATTCCCCACTCATTTTCACTCCTACCTCTAGTTCTTCCCATGCCTCTTTAGTCATTTCCTTTGCATACAGGTTGAACAGCAACGGTGATAATGGACAACCCTGCCTTACACCTCTTCCTAACACTGCCCAACCGGACTCCCCGTTCCCCACTCGCACCTGTGTAGTCTGAGACATGTACAGGTTGCGGATTAGCCTCCTTTCCCTCCAATGTATTCCTATTTTCTGCAGAATACTCATTAGTTTTTCCCAATTCACTCTTTCAAACGCTTTTTCGAAATCTACGAAACAGGCAAATACCTCCTGGTTGTGTTCTATATTCCTCTCGATTAATAATCTCATTACTGCAATGGCATCACGCGTACCTCTCCCCTTCCTAAACCCAAACTGATCATCCCCTAAGTAATCATTTGCCCTACTCTCTATCCTTTTGGTTATGATCCTGAGAACAACTTTAGCTGCGTGGGATATCAAACTTAATGTTTCTGTAGTCCTCACATGACGTAGCGTTTACCTTTTTCGGCATAGGAAGTAACATTAATCACACAAAGTCTTCCAGCAAGATTCCTTCCTAATATCATAGATACTATGAATAAGTCCATATAGAGTCTTCCGCACTTAACCTTGGGATTTGACACCGGTATTCTGAATCATTTACTAAAACATTCTTGACCTAACGACTTTACAAATAAATTTACCGCTTAAAATATTTATATAAAAACTTGGCAATGTTATTAAAACTGAAGAATATCAAAATTAATTATTTTACAATTATCAGAAATGATTTGACCTCTGCCATAAATTATCATTCTTATTGCATATCTTTAATGCAACTGATGAGAGGCTAACCTGTTTAATAGTATGTTCCAATTAAATCACATCTGTGTTTATCCGTTCCCTATTAGAAACATTATACGATACTCCAAATTTCTTTTGATACAAACGTTCCAAAAATGCAATTCATAAGAATCAGTATTCTATTATTGGCAACTATATATGACATGTTTAGGTGATCTGCAAGCTGTTAGAGCGCAGGGAGCATTCCAGCAAGAGTGAACGTTAATCCCATCAAGTATTCAAGGAGAGGGTATTCACTCATAGGACAAAGCGCATTCTTTTCCAGAATTTCGATGGGGAGCTTACCGGTTGCACAGTTAAGTAAATCTTACGTCATTTCTAAGGTGAGTTCTCAGGAGAATGAGGCAGAAGGTAGCTATAGTTTGTATTGAAAGGGGCATATCTTCGTCGTAATTTTGATCACAGCACTTAAAATAAATCGGTGAAAAGAATCAAGTTCAGAGAGAGAGAGAGAGAGGGTAAAAATAAACACTAAAACGTAAGTTCCGAGGTAGCCTCTTTATTTCCCTTCCCCTATTCTTTCCTGAAAACCTTGATTCGGTGTTTCGATAGCACGTGATGTGACTTCCATTCCGACGTATACCATAGAATGAGCTCCACGGAGGACTTTAATGTTTCCTAATATTTCCCACTGCAATGACCGATGAAGTTCCTCCATTTTTAAAGCGAGGCCTTAAAATTTATTTGATTTGCTATATATTCTTATTAATTTTAGAATGCACACATGTTCAAAAAATAATGAAATAGTATTAATAATTGAAAGCATAGCTGTTTGCCGTTTACTAAATGCCCGTGAATCCATAAATGAGGTAATTGGTATCTATGAAAGTGCATGAAATTTTAGTCACGAAATTGTTTATCAACACAAACTGTTTTATGTATATGCCCTGTCATTTATAACGGAAAAAACGACATAATGACAGTTAATATTTTAAGCAGATTTGATTGAGTGTCAAATTTCCGGAAAGGTCTGCACTTTAGTAATGCAATGAAATATGGTCATATTCTTAGTTTGTACGAGCAAAAAGTATTTAATAGATTTTTCAAGAAAGATAATTGAATAATGGAATGTCCCTTCTCTGAACTTGTCAATAATACATAAAGAATGATCATCCTACAAAATTTGAAGGAAACATTTGTGAAATGAAAATATTTCATATTGGCTATCTTATTAGAAGTGAGTCTTTGAGAATTGGAAGAATTGTCCACGGAAAAATTTAAGGTACATAAGCGAATTCCCACATTATATATAATGTCTTAGTTGTTGGGGACCACCCTAAACATTTTCATAATCGGTAAATTATATCGTCTTACGAAATGCATATTCAAGTATATTGAAAAAAATCAAAATAGAAAAAATAATTCATTTTCAATTTTTGAACTAGTGGTTCATAGGTATCTATTTATTTAATATAAAATTTAAATCAATTTTTATCCTTATCTTTTGCTTGATACGTAGAAGTTAATTCTCCTTTATGCCTTTATTAATTGTTGTGGTGGAATCAGGTGGCGTATCTTGGAAAAGTGTGTCTCAAGGCAATTGTTTGGAAATCCTTTTTTACTAATAATTTGGCGAGAAAATTAAGCCAGGAGAAAATGTACGGGTATGAATTTCAAAAGCAATTTTTCTCATAAGTAGCATGATTTTAATCTAAAGGATTTACCTAGTTAATAAAAAAACAAACTCATTTAGCAATGGTTCTCCTAAATAACTAAAAAGTAATAATGTGTGGAAGGGTGTTTTATATAATTTTTAATTCTTCTCCCGTTACCATCTATAATTTTTTTTGAGCCAGAATTAGAGGAGAAGCAACGTTAGTGCCTCAGAAAAAAATAGTTGCTTCAGGAAAAAGTATGAAGATATAGCACGCTCGATAGAGATGTTAAAAAAAGGGGAGAAATATTTCGTCAGAACTCGTCCAATGTTTGGTCAGGACAAAGATGGAAAATATTTTAAACAAACCAAGGAAAAGTAATAAATTTTTAAGAGATCTGAGTACCAGCCATTCGAATACAGGGTCCACCATAAAGGTAATGGCATTCCCTGGGAAAAATAGATTAATTGATCTTACTTGTACAAATGCTTAAAATTCTTCAACATACCCTCCCCCATTGCATCTATAAAATTGAGACATACTATATCTGCCACGCCTGGAAGGCACCCTGAAACTCCTCTTGACGGGAATTCAACTCAGAAACGTTGTAACGTGCTTTTGGATATTTGCCGCGGTCTCCCAATGTTTTCCTTTCAGCCCTCTGTGCAGTCGTGGAAACAAAATAAGTCAGGAAGCCATGTCGGAGAAATATATATGATATTAATAGTGACGATATTTACTCACATTGCATAGTTGTAGCAAGTACGAGGAAATTGTTTGATTTGATGTCTTTATTATATCATTTTTATTGCACCCAAATAGCGGTTAAAGAAAGCGGTTAATAGAGTAGGTTAAAAAAAATCCAATTAGGAACTTATTAATTTATTCAAAAGATTTTATAGACAGACTAAAACTATCAGGTCAGCGATATTCTGTTAATGGAGTCATATCGATATTATTTTTCTATTCTCTTAATCCGAGAAGAGTTTACGGAAGGTTTGAAGGCCGTTACTATGCAGAGAATATTCGGACATTTAGATGCAGAAATTATAAAATAATTTATTTTAGGAGATTTTTTTAATATCTCCCAGTAAATTCATTCTAATGCCGCAATCATAACAATAATTTTCGCTGTTTAACAAACAGGTAATAGTTCTGCGCTTTCTTTCTCGTCACCTAATGTGTCTTTTTATCTGTGCCAATGCGCATGACTAGAAAAACACCAATCAAACTTCAGTCCCATCATGCAAACAATTTTCAATAATGGATTACAAGTTCATCCATTAAATTGTTAACTAACTTTTTTAAGTTTTTATTGATTATTTGTCACCAAATTTCCAACTCTTGATAAATGTTTTCACTGAATTTCATCCGCAAACGCTTAAAATTGAGTTTTGAACTGCTATTAACTCTTCAATTCGTTTCCGTCTTATTATCCGACAAAATGTTGACCAACTATGTGAACTATTTTCACCATGAGATGTTCTTTTGTTTTCATTGGTTGTTTCTGTTAATTTATTTTAATTTGATTGAATTAATCACGTAAGCTATTCCATTTACATAACCAATGACCATGGAAGATGGTAAAGAGCTAAGTTCTATCGGAGAAAAATGGGAAAGAATCAGGAAAGGGTTGTGTAAAGCCGCAAAAAGCACTTTTGGAACCGTTAACGCTAAAAGGACTAGGAAACCATGGATCTCGGTTGAGATGATTACAAATATGGATGAGCGGTGAAAATGGAAGAATGTAAATACAGAATTAGGCAAAATGAAGTACAAAGAATTGAACAATAAATTGAGGCGGGCAACATATAAGGCAAAAGACGCATGGTGGAAGACGCAGTGCGAGGATATGGAAAGTCTCCAGAGGAAGGGTGAAATCGGTGCGCTGTACAGCAAAGTTAAATCGTTATCGGGAAGTAAGAAAGGAAGAGCTATGCTAATAGTTAGAGATAAGGCGGGTAAGGTAATAGTTGACGCAGGAAAGATCCAAGAGAGATGGAAGTAGTACATGGAAGAACACTATAGTAAAGAACTCAGACCAACACAGTTAGACATTGAAAAAGAAAATGATGTAGGGGAAGATAGCTTAGGTCAAGGCATACTAGACAAGGAGATAGAAAGGGCATTAAGGGAGATGAAACTAAATAAGGCCGTGGGGGTGGATAACATTCCCGCGGAACTTTTAAAATGCTTAGGAAAATGTGGGAGGAAGAGGCTATATGGGCTGATCAGTAGTATTTATGAGGAATGAATCTGGCCGGAAGACTTTGTGAGATCAGTTTTAGTTCCTATTCCGAAAAAGGTAAAGGCTACGTCATGTGAGGACTACAGGACAATTAGTTTGATATCCCACACAGCTAAAGTTGTTCTCAGGATCATAAGCAAAAGGATAGAGAGTAGGGCAAATGATTACTTAGGGGATGATCAGTTTGGGTTTAGGAAGGGGAGAGGTACGCGTGATGCCATTGCAGTAATGAGATTATTAATCGAGAGGAATATAGAACACAACCAGGAGGTATTTGCCTGTTTCGTAGATTTCGAAAAAGCGTTTGATAGAGTGAATTGGGAAAAACTAATGAGTATTCTGCAGAAAATAGGAATACATTGGAGGGAAAGGAGGCTACCTGTACATGTCTCAGACTACTCAAGTGCGAGTGAGGAACGGGGAGTCCGGTTGGGCAGTGTTAGGTAGAGGTGTAAGGCAGGGTTGTCCATTATCACCGTTGCTGTTCAACCTGTATGCAGAGGAAATGATTAAAGAGGCATGGGAAGAACATGAAGTAGAAATGAAAGTGGGTGGGGAATTCGTAAAATCAATTAGGTTTGCTGATGACCAAGCTTTAGTTTATCAGTCAGCCAAGGGGTTGCAAGCATTGCAGAGTGAATTGGAAATTCAGTGCGACAGGTATGGGATGAGAATCAATATTAATAAAACAAAGGTTATGCGATTTTCTAGAAAGAAAAAGGCTAAGCTTAACATTAAAATAGGAGGGCAAAAACTAGACCAAGTAGAACAGTTTACGTATCTCGGAAGTGTTTTGGACTAACATGGTCAAAGTATTAGGGACGTAAGCAGAAGAATTGCGCCAGGCAAAGAGGCTTTCACAAGGAGGAGGGAGTTGATGACAGGGCTAATAACACATTTTTAAATTATTGCTGAAGAGAAATTCTTTCCATTTATTTCGGAAGTGTCATCTGTAATCTAACCTTTACTCCTTGACTGATTCCCAATCTCGCACACCTAATAATTTTGATATGCTACTCAGATTATCATAAAAATATTTTACAAAGCCAGCTCCTTCACGCTGGTTGCGATCTAAATTGCCAAACAATCCACCTTCAGGAGGACTCCATGTACCATGGAGGGGACCTTGCAAGCAACCACTAGTGTGTGTGGCAGGAGGTGATTACATCCCAGACTACTCTTGACACAAAATACTGTCCCATAAAACTAAACATAAAGCTGATGTTGTCCAGAGGTGTCCCGGGAGTAAAATCCAGGCCCTTCGGCCTGTAACCCATTACTTAATCCATGGGACTACCATGTCTATCTTTGCTATAGGGATATTTAAAAATTCCATGTGAATATTTACATAAGGGTGATGGTTTTATATGACTATAATATGGGGCGAATGACATTTATGGTTATTGTCCTGGGGAAAATTCATGAATTTGCAGGTCTATGGTAAGTTCCTAAAATGATCTATCAACCGGTCACTTATTCTGGAAAACTTGAACGAATTAAAAGAAAGAACGACTATTTATTGGGAAATTTAAACTGCTAGCTACTGAATGCATCACCCACTGGTCGCACGTAAAATAAATGTAAAAATCTGGACCTAATCCTTTAACAGAATGAAGGTCTATTTTTAAGACGTTCGATATTTATAAAACCTACAAAACATTTGTGAGACAAATAAAAAAATACATATTTCCATGACATTTTGCTGCTAGTCTCTACATGTAGATGCTCTAATCATATATTTTTCAATATAATCGTGTTACACTTAATCGTTTGCGTTTAAGCAAGAAGATCTTCGCCAAACTTGCGTATTATTATTATCATGTCCACATATTCCTCGTATTTCTTTCACCCAGGATTTGGCGCCTGGTTTTGTTAAAAAGGTTCATAGTTACTTTTTGCTATATTCACATGAGGCATTTTGATTGAATCGGCGAACAAAAGTATTACTAGCTCGGGCAAAACAGGAAACGTACTGGGGTATATATTTAAAATATGTACTATAGTTAAAATGAAGACTTTTCTGTTTCCAGGAAGTTATATTTACCTCTGCCCTGAGGTGCGTAAGATTCATTAAATACAACCATCCATTTTATTGAAATTCTTTGTAAAACGTCGAGCTTATCTGAAGGTCTATTGATAATAGAAGCTTTTCATGTAGTGATTTTACTGGTGGCTTTAAACTATTCAGTAGAGTACAAAGAGTCTAAGATTGCAGGCTTTAATTCATGCGCCTTTAGGCTCTAAAAATATGCTGAGCAAAAGTATACATTTAAATGTCTTACAGAGGGCTTCAAAGATCCGCTCAAAAACCAAGCGAGTGACAAAAGTGAAATGATAATTAAAATGAAAGCGTTTGGGCCCTGCATTTGTCTGTATCCTTTGTATTGCTCTTCCGTACCCGCGGTTGTTTTTCTCGCCGCCACCCCGTTTGCCGTTTCTTGATGAACGCTGAACCCTGAGAGGAGGCTGCGGGTGCCAGTTTTTGGCCCTGGCCGCCAAAACCCCCCTCGGGCCTTCCCTCCCGTCTTAGATTCCAGCTTGCTCTGCGACAGCCCTCTCGCTCAGGAGAAGCAACCGACTGCCCCTCTCCCTTTTTGATCTCAACTCGAAAATAATTGGCGGCCTCCTAAGCCATTCTTTTATTCCGAGCATTTTCTCATCTTTTTTTAAAGAAAAGAACTACAAAGCCTCTTTCCTGAAGGTTTCATCATTTCTGTTTATCAGTGAATGTGTTTTTGTGCGTGAGCGCGAGCGTGTGAGTGTGTGTGTGTATATATATATATATATATATATAGATATAGATGAGTGGGGAGTGTTTCTGGGAATTCACGACTAACATTCAGCTGTATATGTATATATATATATATATATATATATATATATATATATATATATATATATATATATATATATATACATACATATATATATATATATGTAAATATATATATATGTATATATATATATATATGTATATATATATATACATATATATATATATATATATATGTGTATATATATATATATATATATATACATATACAGCTGAATGTTAGTCGTGAATTCCCAGAAACACTCCCCACTCATCAAACGTCAAATAATGGCCAAAACCATACTGATATAACTTAGTGCGTTCTTATTCAATGATTATCAGTTTAAATGATTAAGAATGCTCAATTGGACAACTACGCGTTAAACTGATCACCTGGATGAAAGTTGCACTATATAAATGTTTTAATATTCAAAACATCAGGCAGGTAAAAAATTTGTTTTTTTTTAATTTTCTGCTTTCAGGGATAGTTTACAATATACGAGGTATGATTTTCGTATATCGGAGAATATCTATAAATCAGTTTTAATGAAGTGACCACATGAGAGTTAAAAGACATTATTCCGACCTTTTTGACTTTCTGAGACTTTTTCCACTAAATAGACTTTCAGAAGCCTTTTCATGATAATAAAAGAAATTCAAGAGTTAAAAATGCTATTTTTCCTAAAAATTTAAGTTATCACATATTGTATAGTCACTTCAAAATTATGTACGTTTTTTCACCTTGTCCACGAGTCTTAGGAATTTCATACTCCCTCGGGTTTTGTAGATGTATTTTAGGGGAATTACAGAAATATATATTTTAATGTACACTTATGCAAATGGAGCGTATTCACAAGAGATAAAAATTGCACCTTTGCTGTGAAAAGATGGTTTGACAAATCAGGCATAAGGAAATAAAAAACTTTTAGGAAACAAACTCAGAGATAAATATTAGATAATCTTTTGCAAAAACGTTAATTTGGAATACATTGTTGCACGAATGTAAAATCTAAATACTGTAAAAGATGAAGGAGCATCAGTTGGAACATTAGAAATGTGAATCAAGAGAAGGATAACAATAAGAAAAACAAAGTATAAGTAATAACAAGTAATAAGAGGAATTAAAAAGGATTCGCTGATAACGAAAGATATTTGCTGCAAGGAAAGAGATTTGATGACAACGATGGAGAAAATCAAAATAATATTTTTGCCATGTTCTGCGGCATAAAAACTTCCTGGAAATATAATAGAGGGGAAAATATTGGGAAAAATAGGAAGAGTAAGGCCATTAAAGAAGTTTATGGATTACATAGCAAGTACTATGAGAGTCATAAAATAAAATGAACTAAATAGAACGGCAATGCGGAAAGACCAATGGCTGCAACGACAAAGCTCAGCCCTCAGACGATGATGACGATGATTGAAATAGAGAGGAATCATTGGTATCATCATTGTAGCATTAAATGGACTGACAACGAGTACTTTGGGAGGTCTAGGATGATCCTAATCCATGAAAACTAACCTGATGAGTACGTGGCCATCGATGATTACGGATTCTCAGTCAAGAGGTAAATAATTAGCAGAATCTAAAATCCCACCAGTCTCGCATTATAAATTATGCCAAAGGAAAACTGAATAACACAGGACGTGCAAACAACACAAACAGTGAGAGTCAAAAGGGACTTACCCTTATGGGAGTAGTTTTTCAGGAATTATATAGCGAGCACACTGAACGTAAGGACTCACATATTGCAAAACTGTAATATGCGCAGTTCTCGTTATCCGATGCAGAGAGGACTTCTTCTTTGGGTAAGACCATGCTTGCTGACAGCAAACAAACTACGCGATGAATAATTTCGAGACATGCGTTGTGATGAAATAGTATATTAAAAATACAGGACACAATATACAATGAAAGTAGGCCAGTATAGATTTTCGGTACTTACGAGTGGTGTTTATTCGTTTTAATGTTTGATTATCTCATTATTAACTTTATAAAACTTGTTTTCGAATGAATTTTATCAGCGAAAATATCTTTCATATGTCGTATTCGCAACTAACGATTATATATACTTAAATGTTCTCTGTGTTTCAAGTTACACAAAAGTTATATATGTGATCGTTTAAGCAATGCTTTAAGACAGTGATCTTGGAATTGGTCACTTAGTCAAAGATTTCTGATGACGACGGTCGTGTCGTCGGAGCATCAAAACTACATATGTGAATGTCTTTTCTTTGGGTTTCCATGTTTTAAAAATCTAAATCTGTACCTATTTATATGACTGGTATACCCGCCCGGCAAGTCGAAAGATCCTTAGTTCACGTCTCGATCAAGGAAATATTTTTGCAAATGTGATTTACTCGATTCCGCCTTCCCCACTTCTACTGCGTTGGTCTTGCATATGTGTTCCTATCCCTTTTCCTTATTTCCATTCATTGTGAATGAATATTTGTTCACCATAGGGGGGTTTTCGTGGGTTTTCGTGTTTGAATGTATATGCATACACATATACAGACATATATTTATGCGTGTATATATATATATATATATATATATATATATATATATTGTATAACACTTAGCACTAGTGGACACAGACAAAAACACAGAAACACACAAAAAAAGAGACTCATTATTTTTCGAATTTTCGGTGGTCGTTTCCACCTTTATCAAGGAAGAGAGGGACAGAACTGAAGGGAATACGAGGGCTGGAGCGATGGATGGGAGGGGAAGGTGGGGAGGGAATTCCGAAGGGACGGGTTTGGAGGGGCAGCGTTAGAAGGGTGGGGAAAATGTAGAAGGTGATGGGGGTGGAAGGGGGATGAAAATATAATTAGAGCAGGGTAATTAGTGCCTAATATTGATTCCTGGCCAGTTCCAGGACTCCAAAAGCCAGATGAAGGATTGCAGTTGTTGTCTTAAATAGATCGGATTACATAACGGAGGTTGACAGGCAACTCTCGGATACGTGCGCATACCGGCAAATCCCCGAAGACCCAAACCCCGCACTTCAGAAGGAAATTATTGAATTTCTCGTGTCCAACGGGCCAAATGAGGGTCTATCTCCTTCAGACCTGGACCTCCTCTCCCCTCCCCACCCACGCACCCCTCATTTCTATATCCTTCCAAAGATTCACAAGCCTGGGAATCCCGGTCGTCCGATTTTATCCTCCCGTCACTCCCCAACTGAAAGAATCTCTGCATTTGTAGACCACTATCTCCAACCGATAGTCCATTCCCTACCGTCACACACCAAAGATTCTTACCATTTCCTGGAAAGGCTAAAATCAACCTCCCTCCCTCCAGATACTGAGATCATTATGGCCACCATAGATGCAACATCCCTATACACATCGAATCCCCACTCAGAAGGTCTCTCCGCTCTCAAACATTACCTCTCCCAACGCCCTGAGCCACACATACCCAGCACAGATTTTCTCCTTAGTCTTTCCGAGTTCATCCTCACCCGCAACTCCTTTTCCTTTAACGACAAATTCTTCTTACAAATCAAGGGCTGTGCCATGGGCAGCAGGTTCAGCCCTTCCTATGCAAACCTCTTTCTTGGTCTCGCAGAGAAGAAATTCCTGTCAAAACAACCACTGAAACCTCTATTGTGGCTCAGATACATCGATGATATCTTCCTCCTCTGGCCACATGGAACCGATTCCCTGAAAGCTTTCATTTCCGACCTCAATGCTTCGTCCTCTATTTCCTTTAGTTCTACAGTTTCCTCCTCCCAAATCACCTTCCTGGATGTAAATGTTACATTAAGATACCAAACATTTCACACCTCTGTACATATTAAACCCACAAACAAACAGCAATACTTACACTACAATAGTTGCCACCCATATCACAAAAAACGCTCCATTCCTTACTCCCTATCCACAAGAGGACACAGAATTTGTAGTGACCCTGATTCCCTTGATTATTTCCTTTCAAGTCTACACTGTTCCCTCCTCAAAAGAGGTTATCCCAAATCCCTCCTGAACAAAAGAATCCGAAAACATGCGTACACTCCCAAACCTTCCTCCACCGCGGAACCCCACCCTCTCTCAATTGCACAACATACTTCAGGGGCTTAGAATCTATACGATCAATCCTGAAAGACCTCTACCCTATCCTAAAATATCATAATGCCACCGCCAACCTTTTTCCCAAATGCCCCTCAGTTACTTTCAAACGCCCCGCCAACCTTTCCGATCTCCTCAAATCAACAAATCCACTCCTTAATTCCCCAACCCGTCCTAAAACCACTCAAACGCCATGCAATAAACCCAGATGCAAAACATGCCCTATTTTCAAAACCAAAATCCCATCCTTCTCCCACCCGCTTTTTAACTCTCTTTCACCAATTCCCTCCTCTACTTGCACTTCTAGCAATGTAGTGTACCTTCTGAAGTGCCAACTTTGCCCCGCCTATTATATTGGGCAAACCACCACACCCCTCAATATCAGAATCAACAACCACCGAGCCTCATGCAAAAACTCTTCCTTAATTGACATGCTCCCTATCCCCAAACACGCCTCCGAACACAACACTCCCTTTGATAAATGCTATAGTGTATCCATCATAGCATCCCTCCCTACCCTCTGATCCTCCTCTGAAACTGAAAACACTAGAGCAATCCTTCATCTGGCTTTTGGAGTCCTGGAACTGGCCAGGAATCAATATTAGGCACTAATTACCCTGCTCTAATTATATTTTCATCCCCCTTCCACCCCAATCACCTTCTACATTTTCCCCACCCTTCTAACGCTGCCCCTCCAAACCCGTCCCTTCGGTATTCCCTCCCCACCTTCCCCTTCCAACCATCGCTCCAGCCCTCGTATTCCCTTCAGTTCTGTCCCTCTCTTCCTTGATAAAGGTGGCAACGACCACCGAAAATTCGAAAAAAATAGTGAGTCTCTTTTTTTGTGTGTTTCTGTGTTTTTGTCTGTGTCCACTAGTGCTAAGTGTTATAGTGTTAAGTATAAGTGTTATACATTATTATTCACGTCCGTGAGACTTTCAAAAAGTGTTATATATATATATATATATATATATATATATATATATATATATATATATATATATATATATATATATATGTATATATATATATATATATATATGTATATATATATATATATATATATATATATATATATATATATATATATATATATATGTATATATATATGTATATATATATATATGTATATTTTTATTTATATTTATATTTATATTTATATTTATATTTATATTTATATTTATATTTATATTTATATTTATATTTATATTTATATTTATATTTATATTTATATTTATATTTATATTTATATTTATATTTATATTTATATTTATATTTATATTTATATTTATATTTATATTTATATTTATATTTATATTTATATTTATATTTATATTTATATTTATATTTATATTTATATTATATTTATATTTATATTTATATTTATATTTATATTTATATTTATATTTATATTTATATTTATATTTATATTTATATTTATATTATATTTATATTTATATTTATATTTATATTTATATTTATATTTATATTTATATTTATATTTATATTTATATTTATATTTATATTTATATTTATATTTATATTTATATTTATATTTATATTTATATTTATATTATATTTATATTTATATTTATATTTATATTTATATTTATATTTATATTTATATTTATATTTATATTTATATTTATATTTATATTTATATTTTATATTTATATTTATATTTATATTTATATTTATATTTATTTTATATTTATATTTATATTTATATTTATATTTATATTTATATTTATATTTATATTTATATTTATATTTATATTTATA